>NW_020954720.1:5920230-5982063 GCF_900497805.2 Vombatus ursinus
TCCTTCCTTCCTTCCTTCCTTCCTTCCTTCCTTCCTTCCTTCCTTCCCTCCCTCAAATGGAATTTGGAAATGCAGCCATCCTTCCATAAAAGAGACAAGAAGGGTGGATGCATAAAACTAGTCAGATGAGCAGCTTGACCCCTTTCATTTTGCAGACTCAGAATATTAAAGCTAGAAGAATTAGGGATCATCACCTTTGCTTTACATGTAGTGGTGTAAGGGTTCTATGCTGTGCTGGTGAGCATGGCTGCTACTCCTTCTTGCTTGCCACTTGCACGAATCTGGTTACTCTTTCCCTAGCCACTCCCTTGGATCACCCTCTGGGAAAAGTTTTCCTCTTGAGCCAAACCTGTAGGAAAAAGTGAAGAAAAATAGCATACTACTACATTCCAATATTAATCCAGTTAGTTATAGCCTAACACCCCTTCTTATCCCTCAGTCAGACACTAACTCATTCCTTGTTTAGGTAAGTTTTGGTATATGCCTTCTATCTCTTGTTCTCCCCCTCTCTCTTCCAACCCCCTTCCCCATCTCTCTTCCCCAGCCTCTCTCTTTCTCTATCTCTCCCTCTCTCTTTCCCCTCTGTCTGTGTCATAGCTGACACTGTTTCCTTCCATGGCTTTCTAGTGTCCATCTTTGCTGCTTGTTTCAGTGGTCCCCATCCCTCCACTGCTACCATTTTGCTAGTGTGCTGTTCTTGGCTTTTACATGTCTTCTGTGGCCCACATTCAAATAGGCTGAGAAAGTGGGTCTGTGAGCCCTGCCTCTGAGTATTCAGGTTAGGACAAATGTCTTCAGGCATCAGGGAAGGAAATGTTCATGTGAGTTAGAAAGCATCTATCTCTTTAATCCTGATCTTTTTGGCACCACCGACATAGTGCTACAGAGAGACCAGGAAAATGAGAAAACTCAGAAGAATTTGAAACATACAGAGTTCAGTTCCCTCATTTTGAAAAACAGAAAACTGGGACTCAGAGTTTAAGTGACTCAACTCAATTCATAAAGCTAATAAACAACAGAGATGGGACTTGACCATAGCTGTTTTCTGACTCTCTGGGTATTATATATATTCCACTATGCCATTCTTGTGAATGAGTAACTGATTCTAATCCATGTTGCTTAACCTCAAGTCTTCATATTGGACCCATACCATTTTTCTGTCTCCCCCATTAATTAGACCTTCCTGGTGCTCAGCTGTTGATGTAACTTTTGCGAATCCTGGGTCTGGATATTTGCTCCAGGTTTCTCTGCTGCCGCCTTGTTGTCCTCCATCCCTGGACCATACCAACCAATGCTTCTTTGATGGAGACTTCAGTTAGATACCAGCTTGTTTCCACTTGTCTGAGACTACACTGTCAACTACCTTTGCAAAAGGAGCTTCCCCTTAGTGACTATATTGCTGCTCAGATGGCATATCTCAGGTGCCTCCCACAAAGGGGACTTGTCATTGGTGGTTATCTCGTCCTATTAATCAGGATAGTTGAAACTGAAGGAATCGGCACAGGTGACTCCTAGGGCCAAAGTTAGAAATCATCAAACCAACCAACATATTTCGTGAACTATTATATAAATAGCTGAATGTGGAAGATACATTGAGACTAAGAGATATTCTTTCCCCTCAAAAAGTTAATATGTAGTTACAGAGATAAGGATCATAGCCATAGTTAGATAATTACAAATACAAGACAGTCTATTATTTCTTCAGCTATGAAATGAAAGGGTTGAAGGAAATGCCCTTGTAGGTATGATTCCTTCCAGATCTCTATGATAAGTGCCACAGGAGAGATGTAGTGAATAACACGATCCCTGCAGAACCTACTTTTTTGCAAACATTGAGTGGGGACCTTTTGTCTGCCAGGCATTTTTTTTCCACCCTGGAGAGAATGGTTTAGTTATTCAGCCATAATCAACTCACTTTACTACCATCTGTTGCTCTGAAGCAGGGATAGTAGTGTTAGCATTTCCCTGATGATTTCTCACAGCACTCTGCAATATGCTATGGAATTTTAAATTCACAGAAATAATTTTTGTATGGATGCAACTGTCTCTTGGGGAATGGATGCCATAGGATCTGAATCGATTACCTGAGAAAAATAATAAAAAAACCCAACCCAAATCAATGTATAAATGCTTAATGCCTCTCAGGTTCTGAATTACAGGAAGAGCTCTGTTGAAACACAATAGATTTATCTTAAGCAATTCAATCATAGTCTAAATCATTCATTGTTTCTTTTTTTTCCCCTAAAACTCATCAATAGTGGTGATAATATTCAGTAGTAAATGCAATTTTCAAGGCTAATGTGAACTATTTACTATGATGGCCATAGTGCAATATCAATGAATTACATTTTCTCATGGTCATTTCAAATTTTTTCGTGGGCACTATCTTGGATAGCACCTGATGATAACTAAGAGAATGTAATTCCATGGTCTTAGTATGTCATCCTCCTCACCCATGGGGGATGAATCAGTATGTAAATTAAAAATGAATCATTACAGTCACTTGTCAATTTCAAAATGTATCAGCAAGGTATATGCCAAAAATGTCACATTGGGGATAGGACAAATCATCTGAATATACTCCTTTCCTGAAAATACATTACATGGTATAATTTTGTTGTCAGCATCATTTGACTCTGTTAGATGAATAGCCCAGGGATTAATTAATAGGGTGAGGGGGTATTAATGTGGTATAGTGGAAAATGAAGGGAATTTGAAGTAGGCAGAATATCTGGATTCAGATACTGGCTTTGAAACTTACCACATGTCTGACCATGGGCAACTCAGTGGGAACTACTTTGAGCCTCAGTTTCCTCATTTAAAACTCTTTACAACTTAACTCCAACCTACTTTTCTAGTCTTATTTTACATTATTATTATATATATGACATGATATATGTATATTATTATACCCTTTAGATACTCAAAAGTTCAGCCAAATTGACATCCTTGATGTTTTTCACACATGACATTTAATCTCTCATCTCCACAGTTTTTCCCATGTTGTCCCCCATGCCTAGAATTACTCCCCCCCATTTTTACTTCATAGAAGCTCCAGTTCCTTTCAAAGGTGAGTGCAAGCATGACCTTGAAGCATGACGTGATTCCTTTCTTGATCCCTCTGAACTGTTAATGCCTCCCTCAAAAAACCATGTATAGATTTATATGTTGTCTCCTCCATAGGATATAAACTCTGAGGATAAAGACTGCTTAATTTTTGTTTTTGCATCTCTATCAACTGTGGTAGTGCCTGGCACATAGTAGGTAGTTACTAAATGCTTACTGATTGATCCATGAAATGGATATGATTACAATAGTTATGTTAGCTGTCATAGGGTATAAGGAAAGTGCTTCACAACTCTAAAGTCCTTTATATATATCAACTATCTATGAAATTATAATGATCAAGCTTGTCCACAAAGAAGAAACATAAGTACCTCCCTCACTTCTTTGCAGTGGTGGGGAACTATGAGCATGAAACACTGCATCTAATGTTGGATTTAGCTGATGGATAGGATAGTTTTGCTGAATTGCTTTTTTCCCCTCTTTTTTATTCTTTGTAATAAGGTATGGCTCTCTGAATGGGGACGAGTGAGAATAAATTTTGAAATGAAGATGATTCAAAACAAACGCTATCAGCAATTTTTTTTTTAAAAAATGTGTGCTATTGTTACATATGTAGTGTGCCTTGTTGCAATGAAGTGATTTTGCTACCTTTGAGTTTGTGGGTTTTTCTTCTTATTTTTTACTTTACAATGATTTTCATAGTAACTTCTGCTATTATAAAGTATGGTAAGGCAGAATGCCTCCTAATCCTTTTCACTTTGCATATAATTTGGAGCAGTTTTGGACCAATCATTAAGTAATACAAGTCTTATGATATCTTCTAGTATAACAGTGGTACTTTGTGGTAGTGGAGGAAGGGGTGGTGAGAGGATATTTCCTTTCACATGTGTCCCTCAATCTTTGAACCATATTTTTTTTTTAAATTAGCTGTAGTACTCAGGGAAAAGAAGGGAGGTAAAGTCTCAAGCCAAAGGAATAGGCATCAATATGGTCAGGGATGACATATCTTTTAACCTTATGGTTCTGCACCCGTATAAACTATAAATCTTTACATAGGCTCAGAAAAGTGTAAGGGTCACCTGTGATTAATTTATTTAAAGGAGTAATCATATGTAGTCATAGGATCATGGTAGATTTTCTTTTCTTTTTTTAAGAATTGGACCTTAGATATTATCTAATTTCTGATTTTGCAGACCAGAGATTAAAGCTCAGAAAGAAGAGACCTTTTCTAATATCATATAGGTAGTAAGTAGCTGATCTAGAAGCTGAATCCAAGTTCTCTGACTCAGAAGCCAATGTATGATTTCTCACTACTTCTGGGCATTTAGATTATGGTACTAGGGAAAGAGCAGGGCTTGATTTTTTTTTGTCCCTATGTTTATACTTGAATTTCAACTCCCTGGTCAAAAAGCATAGTCAAAAAATTAATATACTGAGCACTTCATATGTTTTTAAATGAATTACCAACACTCCATTTATTAGCAGCAAAATGATCTGGGAAAAGATGGACATATTGACGTAGGAACAGCGTCATTAAAAATAAAATAAAAAATTTATAGCCCCATGTGTATATACAAAGATGTCACTTAATTACAGACTCAAATAAATGACTCTCTCAGGGAACTCTTTGGCACATTTGTATGTAGTTACTTGGGAAGCAGCATATTTATCTTTAATAGATTTTGAGAACTGTACTCTTTGCAAAAAAAAATACCTTAGGGAACAAGCTTGATAAAATCATTAATTAAAATATTGAACTCAACGAACATCTTACAATGGAATTATTACTGCTGGAATAAAGTTTGATTATTTTCTTTTGCTAGAAGATGATTCCACTGATGAAATGGTGAGAGAATAACTACACATTTTATTAACAAAGAAATATATTTATACATGCATATATATACACACAATATTATATATATGCATTCATTTGTGTAAAATATATATTCATTAATTCTATATCCTCCTACTCTGAAAGAACTGGCAGATGTGATTACAGAGCCGCTGTCAGTGACATTTGAAAGATCTTGGAAAATAAGTGAGTCACTCCAAGGCTGAAGAAGGTCAGATGTTTAATTTTTTTAAAAAGAGAGAAAGAGAGAAATAAGAGGAGGTGGAGGAGGAGAGGGCCTGCCAGCAATAAGCCAGTGAGTTTGATTTTGATTCCTAGGAAAATTCTGGAACACATCATTGTAGAAATGATTGATGAACAACTAGAAAGGTAAACGGTGATTACAAAAAGCTAACATGATTTCATCAAGAACTGATCATGCCAACATAACCTCATTTCCTCTTTTGACAGGATTACTAAACTAATAGATGAGGTGAATGCTAAAGACTAGTTTGCCTACAGTAGATACGAGTAGAGGTGTTTTGTTTTTTTTTTAATAGAAGCATGGCATAGCGGATAGAGCATTGTCTTTGAAGTTAGGAAGACCTGAGTTCAAGTTCTACCTCTGACACATGTTGACTGTGTGACCCTGAGCAAGTCATTTAACCTCTTAGTGACCCAGGCAATTCTCTAAAATTACAAATTGCAGAGAAGGTGCAGATCTGCATGGGTAGAGAGTTTCCTTACCTGTGATTCCTTTACCAATGAAATTACACGTCCAGTTCCTATCCCCTTTTGACAAATTATCTCGTACTATTTTTATGGCGAAGAGAGAAAGATATGGATTAGATGAGAACATAATCAAATATATTCAGAATGCTTGGATGTCCAGTTGGTCAATAAACATTTATTAAGTGCCTACTATATGCCAGGTACTGTGCTAAGCATCAAAGATACAAAGAAAGGTAAAAGACAGTCCCTGTCCTCAAGGAGCTCACAATCTAATATGGGAGGCAACACACCAAACCACTATGTACAAACAAGCTATTTATAGAATAAATTGGAAATAATCAACAGAGGAATAACATTAGAATTAAAAGGGATCAAGAAAGGTTTATTGTAGAAGGTAGGATTTTACCTGAGACTTGAAAGAAGGCAGGAGGCTAAGATGAGGAGGGAGAAAGTTCCAGGCATGAGAAAGAGCCAGTGAAAATTGGGAGACGGACAGCCAGCATCACCAGATCAGAGTACATGGAAGGGGGAAAGGCTTAAGAATACTGGAAAGGTAAGAAGGGTTCAGGTTATAAAGGTCTTTAAGAGCCAACAGAGGTTTTTATTTTTGATCCTGGAAGACGGGCGTTCGTTCATGGGCCACATGGTCCCCAGAGTCAGGAGATAAGGGCCCACATCTCCTCTCCTTATCCTTACCCATACCATTTTTACCATGTAGTAAGGATATTGGATAGAAACAGTCACAGAATACCTGTGCTTGCTCTAAATTCAGAGCAGGATACCAATATTACGTGTCATCACATTCTTTTAGAAGCAAGCTCCCCAAACATCCATATGGGTTGGCATCAGGCGGAATAGTTTATACTTGCTTAAATAACTGAGCCCCTGTGGGCCAGTCCCCCATTACATATAATTAGAGTGATCTTTTTTGTTGCTGCCCTTCTTATCCCCTTTCGGAGATCCCAATCATTGCTTACTACCCTGTTTTGATCCTCTCCACAAAAAACTTTCCAAAGTTAATTTTTTTTTTGCTTCTGACTATTTCCTACCTGATACACTAAAACTTCATTCTCCCCTTCCCCCCTTTCCTTATGCCCTCCTGTTTCCATTTGGATTTTATTGTATTTCTACAAAAAACTCTGTGTGCACTTGTTAATGTGTGTGTTCAACCCCTCCTTGGTTCATATAATGCGAGGTTCATGTGATGCTGGTTCTTTTGATCTCTTCCTCCATGTTTGTTCATCTGATTATGAGGCAGACTTTCTCCTGTGAATGAGAACTCAATATTATAAATGTATAGAAAAGCAGGTAGCTCTTTGTATGAGTGAGGGACAAAATATGGTTAGCCCAAATGCTGCACTTATATTCATAAAATATTAAAAGAAATAGAAAACGCATACCATGCTTTGGTTAGGTTCTCTGTGGAAGATGTACAGAAAGTTATGGATAAGAAAGATCCTGGATATCATTCTATAGGAAATAGTCACTGTTATCCCTAGGAGGAAGAATACTCATGATGATGAGATCACAGACCCAATGAAGCAATGGTTAAGAAATCATAAACTATATAAGTCAAATCAATTTGTAAATAGCTCCTTTGAGATTTCAGTATCTCATCATGAGGTAACATAATGCATAGAACTGCTATCCAATGGGAAATTTTTTCTTTTAGATTATAAAATTTATTTAAATCAATATTCTTTTTTTATGTATGTAAGGCAATTGGGGTTAAGTGACTTGCTCAGAGTCACACAGCTAGTGGGTGTTATGTATCTGAGGACAGATTTGAATTCAGGTCCTCCTGACTCCAGGGCCAGTTCTCTATCCACTGTGCCACCTAGCTGCCCCTTAAAGCAGTATTCTGAAGTCATAAAAGAGCTGCATAGTCACTGGAATGGACCCACAGCATAATTACATTGTCCAAAAGATATAAATTTTGTTTTTCTTTTTTGAAAGTAAGTTTTAATTGATGTCTTTTATTTTTATGTCATCTACATTTCTCAACATTGCCCTTCCCCCAACATCTCCCAGAGAATCCTAAGTAAAGAATAAAAATCAGGGAAAAATTAATAAAAAAACTAACCTACATGTCTGACATTGTCTGCCATGTTCCATATCCATAGTACTCTCTACGTCCTCACAATGAAGGGAACGAGATACCTACTCATGTCTTTTATTTGGGGGTCAGTCTTCATCATCATAATTTCACAGTATTCATTTTGGTGGTATTTTTTTCCATTCACATTGCTATAGCTCTTGTGTATATTGTTTTTCTGGTACTGCTTACTTTACTTTGAAATAGTTCATATATATTTTTCCATGCTTCTTGATCATATTCAGTGTTTCTTACAACACAGTAATATTTCATTATATTTATGTGCTACAATTTGTTTAGTCATTCCCATTCAATGGGCATATCATTTATTCAGTTCTTAACTGTAATAAAATATGTCATGTTAAATATTTTGGGATATTTGGAGCCTTTCTTTCTATATTTGAACTCTTTGGGTGTACATGTATGTATTTATGTATGTATGTATCTATCTATTTATATATCTAGGAATAGAATCTTTGAATCAAAGAGTATGAACATTTTAGTCACTTGCTTAGTATAATTCCAAATTACTTTCCAGAATGGTTAGATCAGTTCACAGCTCTACCAAAAATGTATTAGCAGGCCTATAATTCCATAGTTCCTCCAACCTTTACTATTTCTATATATTTAACAAAATTTTTTTAACCCATTTATTGGATGTGAGGTAAAACCTCAGAACTATTCTGATTTGCTTTTCTCTTATTATTAGTGATATGGAACACTCTTTCATATGGTGGCTAATGGTTTGCGGTTCTTCTTTTGAGATCTGTGTCTTTTCCTTTAATCTATTGAGGATTGAGTTTTTTGGTCTTATACACTTATGTAGGTTGCAATACCTGGGCCATCAAACTCTTATGAAAGATATTTGTTACACAGATTTTTTTTTAGGCAATTGGGGTTAAGTGACTTGCCCAGGGTCACACACCTAGTAAGTGTTAAGTGTTTGGTCTGAGGTCAGATTTGAACTCAGGTCCTCCTGACTCCAGGGCCAGTGCTCTATGCACTGTGCCACCTAGCTGCCCCTACACAGTTGTTTTTTTTTCTCCTAATTTACCATTCTCCTTCTTTATCCTAGTTGCATTAGTTGTGTTCATGCAAAAGCTTTTGAATTTCATGTGTAACATCAGCTACAACCCTAAATCTCTATTGCACATATCATCAAAGTTATCTATTATATCTTTTGTAATCAACTCTTATCTTTTGATTAGAAATTAATTCTCTAGACATTGCTCTGAAAGTTACCTGATCTTGTTCTCTATTCCTCTGTGCTTTCTTTTTCACAGTGTTTAGCACGCTGTTTGGCACAGTGTTTAGCATGCTAGTAAGCACTTAATGAATGTGTGTTGATGATTGATTGAGGATATCACTCTTGATACCCAAAAAGTGTGATCTTGAGCATGGTTCAATCTAGATTTACTTCATCCTCTGTTAGACTTTAGGCTCTATCAGGGAAGGAATTATGAATAGTTCAGCTAGATTTTATATGCCCCCAATATCTAGTGTAATGATTTGTAGGAGGTCCTTAATATATGTTGGTTGAGTGAGTGAAATAATGAAAGCTAACATAAATGACAGAAACAATATGAATGGCTTCCTATTAAATACTCTTTATGGTTCCAGTTCATTGTGGCATAGTATGAAATGATGATTCCCCATCCCAGCTGATACCCACCAGTGGTGACTTCAGGCAAGTCACGTAACAGCTTTAAGTCTCTGTTTCTTCACTTGTAAACTGGTGACAGTAATACAATCTTCCAGAGTTGTTATGAGGAAAACACTTCAGCTAACTTTCAAGTGTCAGAGGAATGCATTATTATTAATGAAAAACTGACACTATAACACTATCTTTAGTAAGGCAAGCGGTTTTTTGCATGGTGATAGACTTGCTCAGTATCTCACCCATCCCCACTTATGAACAACGATAGGCTTTTTGAATGCATTCTTAAATGATAAAAGTTACAGTCAAGTATCCACAAAACAAAACAAAGTTAATTGACCCATAAGGGAATATGATCTTGACTAATTGGCACCATCTTCCAAACCACTGAGCTAACTTGGACAATGCTTCCCATAAATGTTGCACTTATTTCATAAAGAAAAGCCAGAAAGAATTTTTCTGTGGCTCAGCAATCCTTTGGAATAGCATGAACCAATTAGAGGGAAACTGTTTCTTTGTTAGGCAAATTTCTGGCTCAGTTAATTTTTAACTGTTGTTTGATTTAGGAAATTGATGTAGAAATTTTCTGCTTCTTTCATGACAAGACTAGAAATAGAAACACATTAAAAACCCACTTCAATATTACTGAAGTTTTAACTTTTAAGGAGCTCAAATAGCTTAACAAACATTCTCATTCTATGTCATCAAAGGCTATTTAAATTTGTACCTGAAGGATGACATGGACAAAATGCCATCATATTGGAGTTTCACAAAGTTACATCTCTACTACAGGTCATCATTAGCTCTCACCTGGATTATTTCTACTTTCTGGATTATTGTAGTACCTCCCCCCAACATCGGTCTCACTGCATCAAGTGTCTCCCCTCACCAATCTATCCTCCATAGGACTGTGAGGATAGTATTCTTTTTTTATTTAATATTTTATTTTCCCCCAATTACATGTAAAAATAATTTTTAACATTTTTTTTTTAAATGTTGAGTTTCAAATTCTCTCCCACCCTTTTTCCCTGTCCCGTCATTGAGAAGTCAAGCAATTTGATATAGGTTATGCATGTGCAGATATGCAAAAAACATATTTCTGTATCGGTCATGTTGTGAAAGAAAACAGAGACAAAAAAAACCCCAAGAAAAATAAAGTTAAAAAAAAAGCATGCTTTGATCTGCATTCAGCCTCCATCAGTTCTTTCTCTGGAAGTGCATAGCATTTTTCATCTTAAGTCCTTCAGAATTGCCTTGGATTATTGTGAAAATAGTACTCTATTTTCATACAGGTCTGATGATATCACTCCTCCTCTCAGTAATCTCCAATAGCTTCCTATGGCCTCTAGGATCAAATACAAGATTTTCAACTAAGTATTTAAAGCCCTTCATGAACTGGATCCAATCTGTCTTTCCAATAAAATTACATATTATGTCCCTTTTTGCACTCTGTCACTTTGACCTTATTGCTGTTCCTTTCACACCAAATTCTTTTTCTTATCTCCATGTCTTTGCTCAGGTTATTTCCCCAGGCCTTGAATGTCCTCTTTCCTTAGCCTCCTTCAGTGTGATAATGGTTTTATGTGTATTTTATTCATGTAATCCCTTTGGAAGGAATTCAAACATTCCTTGATGAGACAATGTGAGAATATTAAGTCATTTAAACTCCTTAAAAGTAAACGGTGCTCTGGTACCACCTTGGAAGCTTTTCCTTATTCCTTGGCTGTTAGTACTCACCTCCTAACCAAATAACTTTGTATTTACTTTGTGTCTATGTATATGTATGTGTATATATACATGTGCACATACATATATATGATATTTTTGTTGCTGAGTTGTTTCAATTATGTCCAACTCTCTGTGACCCCATTTGAGGTTATCCTAGCAAAGATGCTGGAATGGTTTGCCATTTCTTTCTCCAATATGTGCATATGCAATATATATATACAAATGTGCATATGTATGTATATATATGTGGACATACATGTTATTTTCCCCCAATAAAATGAAAGCTCCTTGCAGGCAGGGACTGGTTTGTTTTTTTAATTTGTATATTCTGGGCTTAGCCCAGGTTTTAGCACAGAGCATATATTTAATAAATGTTAATTGATTGATAATTTTTTCTCAAAGGATTTGATTACTACTGCCCCTAGACAAAATATGTGATAGGACATGTTTGGCTTTGTCTCTGAAACTCCCAAGTCTTTTTTTCTTGGCTCCATCCTTCTGCATGCCTCACCCCAATCCCTGTTATCAAAACCAGATTTTAGAAAAGCATCCATAAGAGACATTTACACTTTAATAACCTAATATAGTGGCCTCAAGGTGCTGGCTAAAGAAGGTGTTTCAGAGATCAGCAGAGAATTTCCAGAGTAATTGAAATTGTGCCATTCAAATGGTCACTTACTCCACCTATACATCAGTCAAGTCCTGCACTTTATCTTGTACAGATTCAGAAAATAGAAGTCATCTGTCACATGTTCTGTCTTGTCCTCTATCCTCAAGGTCCCTCATGATTGAGAACCTCCTATTCTCTCTTTTGTTCTGATCTTTGATGGTGAAGCAGCCTTGTCAAGGTTAATCTCTCCATCAATTGATCTCATCCCTGTAGTAGATAAATGCCTTCAAGTCAGTGACTGCCTCACTTCTGTCTTTGCATGCTCGGTGCCTTATCCATAATACTTACATAATAAATGCATGTTTACAAATTGTCTTGTCTCCTTTGGAAGTTTGACTGCCCCCTTCCTCCATCACCCTCCCCCACCATTCCATCTCTTTTACTCATCTTCATTCTCTCCTTATCCACAGGTTCCTTCTCTACAAACATGCTCAGGTCTCCTCCTTACTGGAAAAAGAAAACAAACAACTTTCTTTTGACTCTGCTATTCCCTCCAACTTATATCTTGAATCTTTTCTCTGTTTCACAATGTCACACCTAAAAAGTGTTGAGTATACTTATTTGCCTCCATTATCTTGCCTCCATCTTCTTTCTCAGTCTCTTGAAATCCAACTTCTGATCTCACCACTTGAACAAGAATTTTCTTTCCAACTCAACTAGTTATCTTTTAACTTCTCCTAATCCAATGGGCTTTTCTTGGCACTCATTGTTCTTGGTCCATTTGTAAATATCAACACTGTGAATTAACCCTTTCTCCAGGATGCTATCTTCTTTCTTGGCTCTAGGACATTACTTTCTCTTGGCTTTCCTCCCACTGGTCTGAGTGACTGGATTGTCCTCCTCTTCCCACTCACTAAGAGTGGGCATATCCCAAGGCTATGTCTTGGACCCTCTTCACTTGTTATTCTCATAAAGGTTTTCCTTTGATAATCTCATTAATTCCCATGAACTCAATTATCACCACATGTTCCCAAATCTGTACAGATGACTCCCAAATCTTTATCTACAGCCATCTTCTATTCCTTGATATATGGCATTCCCTAGTTTACCTCTGTACCTCACCACAGGTAGTCCTCCATGTCTGGAAGGTATGCCCTTCTCATATTTCCCTTTGTGGAATCCCCATTCTCCTTCAAAGCATAACTTAGGTGCCACCATCTTTGTGAAGCCTTTCCTAAAACCCTTAGTTAATAGTGTCATCTGCTTCTTGAATTTATATATTTTAGTTAATTATTTGTTTGTTTATTTGCATATTATCTCCTTTCTCCTCAACAGAAAATGAGATCCTTGAGGTGGGGACTGTTTCCTTTTTGATTTTATATCTCCATTAGCTAAGACATACCTGGTATACAATGGGCACTTAATAAGTGTTAGTTGAATTCAATTGAATAACAGAAAAGCTGGATTCAATAGAAAGGCCTTTACATTCTTATGCGTATGATACCTTGATCCATAAGATATCATGGTTGTACTATTATTATTATTATTATTATTTCACAACTATATTGAAAACATAATATCTTTAGGTGAGGTCTGAAACTAGGGGGAATGTGCAAATTAAAATCTGCTTCTACTATTTAACTACCCTGAAGTTTTAAAGAGCTGTAGTAGTCTTAGTAGAATTTTTACTGGACTTCCTTAATCTCTATTCAGTCATTTTACCTGAATTTTTTTTTTTGTATCAATGGCAACTTTCAATTTGCTTTGGCATTCTATTATATCAAATTCTGAAGTAGCTGGCTGAAGGTTTAATGCTCTTCTGTGAGTGATATTTTCCTTTTTATTAAATATGTAGTCATTTTACATAAAATCCATAAACATTTTTCTCCCCAAACTTTGTATCTTTTTTTTGTTAACCTCCCACCCCCAGAATTCACTACACTAGTTTCCCCCAACTGAAAATGATGACCCACTGCTCATCTGAAAATTGAATGCAACAAGATAGGAGCCTAAATTGAAAAAGGGGAAAAGTGAAACTATCCTCCTACATTGAGTTGAACATTACCCTACTCTAGTGTGAGGTGGCTTCCCACAGCTAAGCTCATGATTACTTCCTAATTCTCCCTTTCCCATTTTCTTTGACCCTCTGGGTCCCATTTTCTATTTCTTCCTTGGTTATTTCTCTTATCCCTCGTTCCAATCCTTACTCCATACTTATCCTTAATCCATACTCCCCAAAAGTGATGCTCCTAAATCCCAGTTCTTGCCATATCACTCAGTAAACTCCTGTAGCTCCCAATTATATCTAGTATCAAATACCAAACTCCTCTGCCATTTCAAGTTCTTACCAATCTGCCTCCAATTACTGTTGGCAGACACTACTACTTTTCAATTTATGAACTGGTTATGCCTGTGTGGGTATGGGAGGAGACTGGGAGAGACAGATTCGCAACAGACAATGGATGATGTTGATAGGGTGACTTTTGCTTGTGCACAGGTGCTAAGTATTTTCTTCTTCACCAAGTGTAGGAAACCAGGACTAAACTGCCCAGGACTTTTAACATAGAGGGAATTGCTTAAGCTCATCTAATATTGTCTTTAGTGAGAGGCTTCTTTTTTTTATCTTTATATTTGTAAAGTCCTGAAAGAGGCACTTGAAAGATGACTATAATTATTGTCTTACCATAAAGATATTTTTTCTATATCAGTTTATTTTTCCATTTATCTTAAAATATTTAAATACTATGCTATTGGGTAGACATGTATTTGATATTAGTATTGTTTTCTTATTTCTGGTGTTTTTAAGAATAATGTTCCCACTTGTCTCTCTGATTTTACTATTTTTCTAAAACCATGTTTTAGGACATGCTTTTAGCATAATACATTTTAGTCCAGTTCTTCATCATAACTTTATCTATACTTTCATGTTTTAAAGGTGAGTTTTTTTGTATGTGGAAATCTTGGTTTCTAATTTCTAATCCAGTATGTTAGTCTTACACTTGGTGGTCAAGTTTAATCCATTAACGTGTAAGGTTATAATTGTCAAGTTTATTTTTTTTCTTCCATTAAATCCATTGTAACATCCCTCTTGATCTTCAGTCTCATCCCCTCAGGTATCAGGTAAACTTAGGTAGTGAATTGAAAAAGAACCAGAGGGAAATCATCTACTTCTTAAGGAGAAATGAGAGAATAAAGGTCAGAATATTTCTTCAGAAGGAGAGGGTTGGTAGATGATAGAGCGACAGAGATAGACAGGAAGTTTGTTCTATCCCTCATTCTGGGCTCATTTTCATGAAACTCTGGTGCCCTTAAACTATTAATGATTCAGAAGATATGAGGTAGGAGACACTGGAGGCATAGGCTGAACAGAAAAGTCATCAGATTAAAAGCAACTTTAGGGTCTCTGATTTATATGGATCTCCCCTGAGTCCACATCTCCACATCATGAGGAAGAGCCAAGTCTCAGATCAATTTATTGAGTCCTTAATCTAATGACTGAACTTAGTGAATGCCATGAGTCCAAAATCAGTTGGAAAATTTCTTGTCTTTTTCTTTACTCTTTTGTTTACAGAAAAATCAACTTCTGGGACCAAGACAATTGACTTGGCTTTCTTAAAATTTCTAGGTTTGGAACATCCCGATATGCTTGTTGGGATGGTTTGGTTTGGGTATAGGAAGAGTGGATAATAGGCACAGAATAGGTATTCTTTTATAGATTTTTTTTATTTCTTTAATTTATTCTGTGCAAAGAATAAAAATATTACCAACCACATCTCTCTGTTCATAATGACTGATTCCATTATACCAAAGCCGTGTATGAATTTTGCCCATTTGTTTTGATTGGGTAAATCTGTATCACTTACACCCCCTTTGAGGGATAAAAAGTTGTCTGCTTTTTGCAAACCATAGAGATCTTGGCACCTCTCAACCACTATTGCCAGAGTGTATAACTGCCAGACTAAACATGAGGCTTTCCAGACTCTGGACCTTTAGGTAAAGAGGATCAATATAGGTCTTAGCAATGCTACTGAGTTTTTTAAACTATTACTCTACTTTTTACAAAAGCAATTACCACTAAATCACTAAGATCTATTTAGTTGAAATTATCTGATCCCAAATTCTTCTTGTCCACAGACACACCCCTCCACCCAGCTTTGTCCCACACTTCTGGTTATTTCCTTTAAAAAAAAAATCTGCACTTGGTACTTGGGGTTTGTTTTGTTTGAGACAATCTGATCTGATCCATCCACAGATGCTTTTCCCCACCACCAGCTGCCCAGCCTAAAATTGACTATTTTTGATTCTGCTTTTACTGTTTTTTTCTGTATCATTTCTTGATCCCTTCCTTGTCCATTCCAGAGAAGGGTTCAAGATTCATTAAAACATGCCCCCATTCCTCTCCATATTTTGGAAAGACATTCATTTGTGGAGGCTTATTATAAAAAAAAATTGTTTTCCTGACCTAACATTTCTTCCCCTTGAATACTTTTATTTTATTCCCCTTCATAAACTTCAGGGAAAAAAATGTTCTCCTTTTATTCTCTTATTGACTCACAGACAAGGTGAGATTTTAAAAATAAACTGATCTTGTCTCCTTCTTACTACATAGAAACATTGATACTTCAGCCATTTGTTTTTATTACTTAATGAATGCTAAAGGTTTAGGCAAAAATTAGAGTAATGGTTAATACTATAAAAACATGACAAGGTAAATGAATTCTAACAAGAATACTGTGTGCTTGAAAGGTAATGGGAAGCTACCTGGATGATAATGGATGCTCCCTCATTTTCCCCAAAAGAAGAGTGCTTCTCATTCACTGGAGGATAAGAAAAAAGGATGAGGTTAGGGACCAAAGATAGCGCGTGTCTACATTGACCATAGCATCCTTTCACTTATGTTGACCTCATTATACAGTATGGTAACATCAGTTGTTGAATGTAACCCTCCCTCATTTTTTTTTTGTTAGGTGTCTTTCCATAGAACTTATTTTCTTCATTATTTTGGATAGACTTTTAGGAATCTAGGAAAGCTCTTCATGTATCATATTTCATTACAGGAATGATGACCTAAATGTCCTGAAAGCCTGCTGAAGTGGTGAGTAGCTAAAATTTAAAACTGTTACAAAATTCTTCTTAGCTGGCATTTTTCTCTAAACACACGTGTACTGTTCAGCCTTGAGATATATGTAATGTATATTATACATATCACATATATTATATTGAATAGTATGTATATGTGTATACATATATATGACTTTGAGAAAGTTCTTTTTTATTTATTTGATTAATAAGTGAGCATTTTCTCATTTTGATAAGACTTTGTATAACATGCAAATACTGATTGTTGAATAATCTTTCTCTTTCCAGCAATGAAATGCACAATACAGCAATTTCTAAGGATTTCCTGGCTGTTGGAAAGCAAATGAACCTAAATTCTTCTATCTTACTGGAAAAATAACATATTGGAATTGTCTATAGAACACAGTCAGCCAAATGGAACAGCTTCAACTGGAATTTTTCTTTTATACAACTCATGCCATATATTTCTATTCATTAGACGTTCAATTTGAAAATGTTTTAAAATGGGGAAACTATCAAGTCCTTACTTTACATAAATACCCAATCTATTACAGAGACTAGATTGTTTTGTATTAATTTTTCATGGGGTGGACAGAATTTTATGATTAATAATTCAGAATTCTTCTTGGATTTTCCCTATAGCTTTATAACTTTCATGAGATTTATGTTAGCCTGAAGGTCTAAGTGATCAGGTCTTGGGTTCAAATTATAAGATATTAGAATTGACTTACACTAGAGACATACAAGACTACAGCTATATATTTAAAAGGTAAATTGATGAGGTAGACATCGGAAGCCCTGAAGTCCAGTCTTATTACCTTGAATAGTCATAGCTGGCCTTAGCTCTCATATTCTAGAACTCTGGGGCATGCCTTGGTCTCCCCTGTTTACAGATGACAACCTGAACTTTGACTTAATGCTGATCTAGACCCACCGGGGGTGGGGAATTTTTGTGTGTCTTTATGTATCTGTGTGTGTGTGTGTGTGGGTGTGTAATAGCTCCAAAGAAGGCTAGGTGGAAAAAAAATATACTAAACCCTTTAAAACTACTTATACTGTGGGAAAGTACCCTCGGGGGAGGCACAAACTAGGATAAAACTTATTGTTATCTTTTGGAGGGGACTGCAGAAACTGATAGAAACTAATTCCTAGGAAGTAGAAATGAAAAAGGTCAGACATGAGCAAAAAATTTCCAATGGTGAGTTTGAGAAACTCTAGATGGAAGAGAAAAGATAATGCACAAACAATTCTCACATTTTCTTTTTTGTGGAAAAAAAATCTATTTAAGTGACTTAAATTCATTTTTCAGACTGATAGAGCAACTACAATTAATAATAACTGAATCACTTTTAATTAGCACATATGATTTTTAGAAGTGATCTTGTCTTACTTCAAAAATTTGATTTGCTGAATCTACTTCTTAGAGGAAAAAAATGGGGATTTCAGAAAAGATTATCTCAGAACACCTACTTCCAATGAGATCCACTGTCTTCATACATCCCCCTTTAAAATATTTTAATCAAAAAGTCAATTTAGGTCTAGGGATATTTTGATAAAGATGTAGGGCATTGGTTCACTGGGGAATCAAACTAGGTATAAACTGAACCAGTTTTCTTTATTGTTAGACTGATGGCTGTAATGGTTTCATTATTCACCTATTGTGAGAGAAATGCTTCTTTTGGATGTAGTGCTTATTGTATATTATGGATCTTTTAACTTTTTACTTCAGAACTTCCTGCGAAAGGAAAATAGTACTTTAAGTTCTCAATTTTATTCTTATTGATTTTTTAAAAATCCTTTCCACAATGTAAGAAATCATTTTCCTAAAGAGGTAATTAAACTTACAATAAAAAAGTATTACCTGACTAACTGAAGGAAGTTTCCAGTGCTCTGTAAAGAAGGTAAAGTAGAAAGTTTTGGTATCAACAGGATGTTACAGATTTACTTTTTTAAACTCGGGCTTCCAAAGGACCAAAGGTCAGCTTATGTAAATCTCTCACTCTTTCACCTCAGAGGAAGAAATGGAGGTCCCAAAGAGATAAGGGACCATTCCAAGGCCACATAACTTAGTCATTAAAAGGACAAGGACTTGAGCTTATACCTGTGATGACAAATCTAGTACTCTTTGAAGTATATGAAAAGTCATCATTACTTTTAAAACTTTTAATTACTGTTTATGATGTAGTTTCTTCAAGTCAAATTTTATCATTGTCTAATATATCATACATACATACATACATACATACCCCAATTCTGAATTACTCTAGCCATATGCCTTATCCTGTCCTTTGAATCATTGAGTCCATGTGTTACTGAACACTGATGGAAAAAGTCACACGACTGAGCTGACTGGGTGTACTACAGGTTTATTACATATTTTCAACGAGGTCTTCACTGCTGCATACAAACCCTTTTATTTTCCCCTGATTGACCTTATATCCCAAACCTTCTCTTCTCCCCTCAAACTACCATTACCAAAATCCTTTCCCTGTGGAGTTCCACTTCTGGAAGCCAAGATGGTGGAGTAAGAAGTAAGGCACTCTCACCCTCCTTTATTGACCTTTGAAAGCCCAGAAAATATCGCCCCAGGACAGGGAAAGAAGGGAGGAGATGAGCATTGTTTGAATCTTACTCTCGTTGGATTTGGCTCAAGGAGGGAATAACATAATCAGGTATAGAAATCAAACTTGCCCTATAGGCAGTAGGAGGGAAAAGAGGAAGAAAAGGGAGGGGCTCATAGAAGGGAGGACTGAATGAGAGAGGCGATGGTCAACAGCAAAATCCTTCCCCTGTGTGTCAGCTGAGGCCCTCACCCTATTCCTTTAAACCAGCTGTCCTCTATGCCTAGAATATATCTTCTTTACTTTGATTTCATAGTCTTCTTAGCTTCCCTCAAGTTTAAAATGTCGCCTTCTACAAAACCTGTCCTCATCCCTTCACTTGTTACTGTTCCTTCCCCTCTCTAGAGAGGATTTTGGATCTCTTTTACATTTACTTATCTGTATACATGTTGTTTTCCCTCCAGGAGAGTGTATATTCCTTAAGGGTAGGGGCCATTTTTATTCTTGACTATATTGTTAGTGTCAAGCACAGCATGTAGTAGGCTCTTAATTCATGCTTGTTGAGTTGAATTGAATATATCTATGAATAAATATTTATACATATGTAAAATCTATAGCTATATAATAATGCTTCCTGTAATATAGATAATATGCATGCACACAAAATCTATATCATAGCCATATGGTATTTCTAACATATATGAATATATTCATATATATGAATACATACACATACATATATGAATAAAGCCTGTATCTTTATACACCTTGCCTATAATATATCTAGCATATGTGTGCATAGAATTTGGCTATCATCTATCAATTTATCTATCCCAAATGTAGTATTAATACATGCTATATAAAATCTATATCTATATAAATACTGCTGATAATATATCTAATTCACATACATATAAAATCTAAATACACATACTTTCTATAACATAGCTAACATAATTGTACATAAAATCTATATCACATCCATACTGTCTATGATATTTTGAACATATATGCATAAAGCCTATATCTTTATACACCCTGCCTATATCTAGCATATGTGTATATGTATACATAGAATCCCATCCATTTGTCCTTCTATACATTTATCCATCTACCTATCTATCTACCTATCTATCCTGTCTATGAAATTAATATATACCACATAAAATATATATCTATTTAATACTGCCTGTAATATATCTAATTTACATAGATATAAAATCTTAATATACATACTTTCTATAATATAGATAACATAAATGTACATAAAATCTGTATCATATATATATTTCCAGCACATGTACATAAAGCCTGTATCTCTATACACACTGTCTGTGATGTATCTACCATATATGTATATAACATCTATCTATGCTGCCTAGAACATATCTATACATGTGTACATAAAATCTAGGTATACACTATTATATATCTAATGTATATGTAAAATCTAAATATACATACTACCTATAATATATCTAATACTCAAGTAAATAAAATCTATATGCTGCCTATAATACATCTAATATACATGTACATAAAATCTATACCCATATGTATGCTGCCTGTAAAATAGCTATGTGGATATGTACATAAAACTCCAAAAAATCAGGCTGTCTTTTGCTTTTTTTTCATATTTCCAGTGCTTAGCACAGTGTCTAGAATATAATATACACTTAACAGATGCTTATTGACCCATATAAAGTCTCTATATACATGTTCCCTGTATCTAACGTTCATGTACATAAAATCTATATCCATATGCATGCTGCCTGATGCGTGCAATGATGATGTTATTGACTACAGTGCATTTTTAGCTGTCTTCCCAAGAGTTTTGAGGCATCTACACTAATCCATGAACACATTTATCTGATCTTCCTCATAGTCTTATCTGCCTGTTCTTGATCTACAGTTGCTCACTTTTCAGACAGTAGGCTCGAGTTAAGGATATAGTCTTTGGCTGTGAAGATGAACTTAGCTACCTTATCCATGTGATCACAATACCCATTACCTTGTCCTCATTAGCATGGCACTCTAACCATATGAAATAACCAGACACATTAGAAAACAGCATTTGTTAAACTAAATTAGATAAGGCAGTTCTTGGAAAGGAGAAGCACACATTATATTGCTACTCCCTTGCAGCTAGAGGGAGCAAGCAGTCCTTACGAAAGATAGAAACCTATGCTTGTAGGGCTCACCAGGTGCCCTGTCTGATGGTCTCATGAATGCTAAGACACTGGAAATTGCTGAAAAGCAATTTGTAGGGTAAGAAAATTTTTAGGTTAAGAAAATGTTCTGAAGGTTCATTAACTGCTTTTAGTTAAGAGAGTAAAGTGCTTTTGTTTGTAGAAGGGAAGAGAATCCACTGTTTTAAAAAATGTGTGGCATTTGGTGGAAAATATATCATCTATGCCTGTGTGGCAACACAAATTCAGACTGGGTCAGTTATAACCTCATTATATTCAAAAACTACATCAAAGATAAACCATTGCTGTCAGTGATACCTAATTGTAGAAGCATCTGGCTCTGCTCTGAGTTGTTTGGTGGTCCTAGGACTGACTAAAGGAGCTGCTAGCTTTTATCAAATTAGCTACTTAGGCCAATAGTTGGTCTGATTGCTTGTGTGGACTCCACCTAAATTGTTCTTTACCTGTTTGCCTATTAGGGAAAAAATAGTCTCCCTCATAAAAATACCAGAGGAGCTTTAATAATAAAATGTGTCATGATAGCAAAAAACCTATTTTACAATTACATAATATAGCAAACTAAACCCATTTGAAAGAATGATAAAATTAGGAAAATACATGACATATATATATATATATGTATATGTATGTATGTATGACTTAGTTGCTCCTCTGAAAAAGGTTTATTTCTGGAGCGAGGATGGGAAAGTTAATTCTCTTAACATGACTCACCTTTATATTTGGGAAATAATCACCTCTTTATCATTAAAATTTGAAGGATTCTACTTTCATTAGGGTCTCACAGTTAGTGGGCATGAGGAGAAGTTTTTCCATATGCACTTACTTGATGTTAGGACCATTTAATTCAGTGTGACAGTACAATCTAGTCTTATAAGTTCATCCATTGTCCTTCTGGCTCCAGCCAAAGAGCTGGTATCAGAATATTAGTGACTAGTAAGCTGGTGAGAACTTTTCCAAAACTCAGCATCTGGGCCTTGTGTTTGCCAAGAACTCAAGCGTGTTCTTTGCTGTTGGCTGAAATTCTGGAGCAGATGAAGTAGGGAAATGGAGGAAGAGCATAGTCCTTGGCTGACATAGGAAGAGGCAGGTGCTAAAATGAGTAATGGAATGAAATCACATACAGTACCTATAAATCGACTTGCATTCTTCTCTCATGATGTGTGCTAAAAGGGAAAAATCAGAATGTGCTTAAAAGACCAATCCATAGAAAGGTAATTATGGATATGTTACTTAGAAATCCATAATTTCTATCCTTCTAAATATAAGCATTTAGAAGAATATGTGATCATTAAAATGACTCCTTTCTCCTATATGCATTTCTTTGGAATAGAAATACAGCTAGGGAAAATTATGGAAGGCAATTAGAGGGCATGCCTCTAGATCAGGGCCTCGAAGCTGCATGGTGGCCTTCGAGATCCTTGGGTGCGGCCTTTTGACTGAGTCCAGGTTTTACGGAACAAATCCTTTTATTAAGGGGAACTGCTCTGTGAGGTTTGGATTTAGTCAAAGGGCTGCACTTGAGGACCTACAGGGCCACATGCGGCCTTGAGGCTGCAGATTCCTCACCCCTGCTCTAGATATTTCTTGGTCTTGAAGGGAAGCCGGAACAAGTTAGTTTAATTCTAGCACTCTCCAGTGGCTGGTGTCTGCCACAAGGACTATCGAGGTGCTCTCTTTTTGAATAAAATGTTACGAGTAGAACCATACATCCTTTTGGGGTGATGCTGGAAGGCAATGAGATTACTACTGAAAACATGAAGGATTGATTTCTGCAATTGTTTTAGTTCAGTCCTCTGGTAGCTGAGGAGGAGGGGCACCTAGGTGGTACAGTGGATAGAGTGCTGGGCCTAAAGTCAGGAAGACTCGTCTTTCTAAGTTCAAATCTGGCCTCACACATTTACTAGCTGTGTGACTCTGGCCAAGTCACTTAATCCTGTTTACTTCAGTTTCTCACTTGTAAAATAAACTGGAAAAAAATGGCAAACCACCCCAGTATCTTTGCCAAGAAAGCTCCAAATGGGGTCACAAGGAGTTGGACACAGCTGAAACACCTGAACAACAAAAATCAGGAACAAAGACAGAGACTTCTTGCTCTGCAGACAGAAGACCTGTGTTTGAATCTTAACTCTGTTACTTATTGCCTGTGTAACCTTGGGCGAGTCTCTGAAATTGGTTTCCTTATCTATAAAATAAGAGGTTTGGACTTGATGCATTAAGGTCTATTCCATTTTTAAATTCCACAAACTTCTCTGTTCTCATATTGGGGTTAAGACGACTCCTATTAAGAGTGTCAGCTATAAAACAACAATAACAAACTTTAAGGTAGTAAGCTGTATAAAACAACAGGAAAAAATCTTTGATTTTTAACTTAGATTTTGTTTAAATGTATATCTCAATGTCTAGAAATCAATTCTTGGAAAGAGAGAAAAAGAGAAGTAGGCTTGAAAATATTTCCACTACTGCTAACATGAATATGCAAATAATATGAAAAATATACTAATGTCTGTTTTTAAATAATAGATTGCTTTTTTTAACCAGCAGAAGAATTAAAAATGAAAGTTCAATGTTAAAATAACACATTATCAAATGTAATTATTCCATCAATGGAGAATCTTACTTTTGGGACAGGGAAAAGGGGAAGAAAACAACTTCTATTTATTCATTCTTCTTCAGTATAAGCACAGAAACAATCACAGTTCCATTCAGAGCCGCTAATTTTAAAATAAAAGCCAGAAGTTCCATCTTATAGCATAAGGTATATTTCAGATAAAACAATAAAATGTCAGTGCTTAAAAGCATGAAGGTTTTCAGGAGAAACTGGTATGTTCAAAGTGACAGAAAATGGTGTGCATTATTTAGAGAAGCTATAAATTGAATAGAATAAGTTAGTGATGCTATAGTGGGTCAGTAATGGAGTTGCTATTTCCAAAGTAATACACATTGGGGTGTGACTCTTTCAAAGATATGACCTATGTCTGGGTCAGCTGCTGGATGCTCTGAGTCTGATGCCTTGGGCATTAATAATTTGGAAAGCATCAAAGTTTAGGGAAGCTCCCCATTTTTCCCATAACTTCTAACCCTTTGATAGATGAGGGAAAGATGGAGGGATGCCATCATGAAGGTAACTAAACATTAGCGGGTTAAGAGGCAGTTTGATGGTTGGATATATCTCAACCTAGGAAAATGTATTTGTTGTCTTTTAGATGAAAAGAGTTTTGTCTGAGCTGAATGGATCAAAACAATAGAAAGTCAATACTTAAGAGTGGTAATGATTTATTTTTATTGTCTTTGGATATCCTAACAGTGCCTAACGGTGATATGTACATATTAGGCATTTCATAAATACTTGGCTGATTGCAGTAAAAACAGATGTTAAGGTTTGATTGTACTAGTGTTGTGTATGTGACCCATCTAGTTCTCCACCTTAAGCCTAATTTAGTGAAAGCACAGAGAATTATTGAGCTTGAAGGAATTGGAAAAATCATGTGGTTCAATTCCTTCATTTTTCAGATAGTCACAGAGAAGTGACATGCCCACAGTCACACACAGTGGAGTGTGATACACCATAGTCATGGAGCCCAGACTTGAATCTGGGTACATATATACATTTTGTTTGTTAAACATTATACTATTTATGGATGAATGAAAAAAATAAGCATTTACTACGTGCCAAGCACTGAGCTAAGTACTAGGAAAGTAAATATAAAAAGTGTGACAGTCATTGCCTTCAAATAGCTTATGTTCTAATAGAAGAAGAAAATACATATGGGGGAGCAGTGGCCAGAGAGGGTTGTTTGGTCAGGAAAGTCACAGAGATGGTGATTTGAGTAATAGGACAATTGATTGACATGTTCTTCCCAAGAATGACAGTATTTACTAAGTTTATTGGCCACTACAAAAATAATTTCTAAATGATTTTAAGTCATATAGAAAGTACTTTCTCCACAGTAACTCTGTGAAGTAGGTAGTACAAGTATTAATTATTATCATTATTTTATAGGTAAGGATTGACAAGTGGGGATTCCCTAGTCAACCTGATGAGGTAACAGGAGGTAAAAAGGATTTTGTGGAGACTTTGTATATTCCTATGGAAGGCAAGGAGGAAATGCCCATTACAAACTCACTGGGAAGATTGTAGGGAGGGCTCAATTCCTGGGGCATACCTGGAAACACCTCATTAAAATTTAAGTCCTTTCCTTAAATCTAACTGATTGCTGATAGATTGTTTGGTTTAGAACCATATGGGTTGGATTTGAACCATATTGCTGTTCTTAGATCTGTCAGAATGTCTATGAGAAAGGGCTGATTCTTCAAATGACTTCCTTTAATAGGTCCAGAACAAAAGAGCATACAAAAAGCCTGACCCAAACACTTTATCCCCCAAAATATATGAAAATAGAAAAAAACCCAGACCAATCAATTAATCCAGTCAATATGACTTAGGAGAGATCTTCATTCTCAATTAGCTGTTCCTGGGTATATCCAAGTAAATGACCCCCAGTAATCTCAATGATGTTATCATGAGCATCTCTACTCTTCCATAAAAAGATACAATCAAAGTCTCAAACAAAGGTTTAACTCCTTTTAAATTTGTCAAGTTAGTCAAAGAATTCCCCTGATCAACCACCAATGTACAGATGAGGAAACTGAAGGTCAAAAAAGCTAAGATAACTTGTGTAGTGTCATACAACAAAAGTCAGAGCCAGGATTTCTCTCCCCTAATTCTCTGAATTACTGAAGTTGCAAAACTGCTCTCCTTGTCTTCTTTCTATTCTTTTTGCAGGTTGCTAGATAAATTACTTTCATGATGCCATCAGGGTTTGCAGGGTTAGAGTTAGGGATGGATGCTGGGGCAGGTGGAAGACCCTGTTGGAAGATATGCTTGGAATCTTGGATCCAGAACAGTTACTGGCTCATTGTCTTTGAGCCCTAAGCCTCTTAAATTCTAGTCTTCTGAAGCTGGGTGAATGACTGGGTCATATACCCAGTTTCAAAATCGAGCATCATTGAATGAAAGAGGAGGACACTTTGTATTGGAGACTTATTTCAGATGTTTCTGAAGATAGCAAAAGCACCAGCTTTTGCTGTGCATTTGAATAAAATTCTTATGGTTGTTTGCTTATTCCATCACTTTGATTAGAAAGTCACCTCTATGGATAATAAAATTTTACCTGATTTTCAGTAATTTTGCTCCTCTCTCATTTCAACCAACCTTTGGGGTATGAGGGACGAAGAGACACATTTTCACTCCTGGACTTGTTTTTTTTTATTCCCCTTGAGACAACACTATGCGTGTGTGAATCCTCTTCAAAGTTCATTTTATCCCTTAAATTAATTTTGGTGTATTTGTTTTAGAACATTATGCTCTTCTATGTGAGTCAAGGGGCATATGGTCTCTTTTATTGGAAAATAAAGAACAGATGTGAGGTTTAGATAAGTACACATAAATATGTGAAGGTCAATGACAGGTGACTCATCTTTTTTCACCATATTGTGGAAAGGATGTGCATAATTTCCGTGGAGGAAATTTGATCCTTGATACAGTGGCATCAAAGTAAATTATTATTTTATTTATTTTGTTTGGTTTGCATTAAAAAAAATTAGCAAGAGTAGGACAGCTTTTGCCTGAAGTCATGAGCTCCCAGAGACTTTTGTAAATTCAAGTGGTTGCATTTTTCTGTAACTGTGGAAGGCAGTGCATAGGTTTTAATGACATGCATTAGATCGATGTATTAAACAATGACATGAGCTCAGGTTCACATCAACTATGAAGTAGCACTTAATGACTTCACTTTCCATTTCGTTTTTCATATATTCAATGTACCAGACACAAGAAGATTTTGGAAATAGCAAAGCATAGCAACATTTGTTTCTGTTTTGGCCAGAAACCCTGAGGGTCTTCCCTTACTGCAATTGATTTTTTTTTTTTACTAGATAAAAGAAGCCATTCTTTACCTCATTTTTTACCTAGCCTTAATTACTGAATGGGTGTGATCTCAGTCAAACTGAGACCTCGGAAAGACCTTAGCTTAAAAAAGCCAAGGTCTCCCACTGCATTTAGGGCCATTTCCAGTCATCCTGATCTATGTCTTTCCACTGGACCTAGATGGCTCCAGAGAACAGAATGAGGCTGGTGACTTTCCACAATCCTCTCTCACTTAAATCTACTTGTTAGCCATGGCATCACTTTCCTGACGTCATGGTCCTCTTTGAGAATGAAGGACAAACAACAACAACAACAATAATTTTCCACAATACCTACTTAAGAGTATCTGGTTCACAAGATCCAGAAGCTGAAAAGTGACAGGAAGCATCCAATTTGTCTTGGTAATGCATTTCTTACTGCCCTGAGGTTTTTGGTTGCCCTTCTCTATAACCTCTCTCTTTTTAGATACCATCACTAATTTCAAATCTTCCTTCTTTTCTTATATTCTTTGCCACCTCTCTAGCACTGCAATTGGATGTCAGTGTTAGACCAAAGAAAAGTTGGCCTCTGGTTGGATTTCAGAGATAAAATACATTTTCAAAGTGTTTGCAATTTCATCATGTTATAGAACTTTGAAGTTTCCAAAACACCTTATGGTGCGCAAAGTACCTCAGGTAAGTTACCTCACATGATAACATAGTCAATGTTTTGCAGGAAGGAGTCTGCCAAATAGAATGCTCTCCTTCTTTCAACACATAACTCATTCTATTGGGCATCTAGCTGAAGTGCTGGGCCTGCAGTCAGGAAGACCTGAGGTCAAATCCAGCCTCAGAGACTTGCTAATTATATGACCCTGGGTGAGTCAGTTAACCCTGTTTACCTCAGTTTCCTCATCTGTATAATAATACCTACCTCCTAGGGTTGTTGTGAGGACAAACAAGATAAAAATTGTAAAGTCCTTAGCACAGTGTCTGATAACATAGCAATTACTATATAAATGTTTGTCAGGAAGCTAGCTGGCACAGTGAATAGAGTGCAAAGCCTGGATCCAGGAAAACTCATCTTCCTGAGTTCAAATCTGGCCTCAGACACTTAATAACTGTGTGAACCTGGGCAATTCATTTAACCCTGTTTGCCTCAGTTCCTCATCTATAAAATAAGCTGAAGAAGGAAATGGCAAACCACTACAGGATCTCTGCCAAAAAAAACCCCAAATGGAGTCATGAAGAGTGGAACGTGACTGAATAACAATGATAAATATAAAAGCTAGCTATTATTATTGTTATCTCTACCATCATTATCATCTTTAATTCCTAATTTTGCATTAAGATTCATAGAGTGCTGATGTACAACATTTATAAAAAGCAAGATTTTTTTAGGGGGGCACACCTCAAAACAGCATTTTAAAAGCTATTAATACATTCCTGACATTTTTATGACCCTATGTATGGAGTACTTCACATTAAATATTAAATTATAGTATTGAGAATTTGAGTCTTCCACTGGTGCCTAGTTTATGTTCTACCTCATTGCAAAGACATATCTATTCTACCTCAGGAGCAATTGCTTTTCAAATTAAGTAGTTGAGAGGGAGCTCATCCTTAGATTAAATGCCAAAAATCAAGGTGAAAGTGTGAAGAGCTTTAATTTATTTATTGCTAAAGTTAGTCATGTTGTGAACATCTTGTCTCAAGAATTTTGGGACTTTTTACAAGTTTTGATAAACTGTTAAAAAAAAAGGTGACATGTCAAAGTGTGGGAGAATGATATCACATTAGCCTGATGATGGAACATAAAATATTAGTGTTTTGTATAATGGCATTAAGTGAACAGAAATGGTAAAATTATACCTTTCATGATAGTAAGATGAGAGAAATGAATATAGTAACAACTTACTCAGAACTCACTCCTCTCGAAGCTTCAACTCTCCGGAACTGTCCCAAATCAAGAAGGAAGACAGAAACAAATACAGCTATTGGGGCAAATAGGTGACACAGCGGATAGAGTTCTAGCCTTGGAGTCAGGAGGACCTGAGTTCAAATCTGGCCTCAGACATTTGACACTTACTATCTGTGTGACACTGGGCAAGTCACTTAACCCTGATTGCTCACCAAAAAGCAAAAATAAATACATGAATACATACATACATATAGGTATCCCTTCCACATTGCAACTTTCCCCATCACAGTTTTGATATATCATGGGTCAGCATAAGAAATTAAATAGGAATTTGAGGGGAGTTTTGTGGAAGCCACAGATGACATGTGAAGGCCAGTAGAAAATGTAGAAAAAGTTGAGAAACTCAGCAATGCATAAAATATATGTACAATATCAACCCAAATTTTACAATAAGGTACTGTAAATACCCCATAAATGAAAAAGAAAAAGATCAGACTTCCTCTCTGGTATTAAGGGAGGCAAAAAAAAAAAAACAAACTTACACAGATTTTCCACATCATGCAGGTACCACACCCCTAACCCCTGCAATGTGGAAGGGATAACTGTATGACCTGTGAACACCCAAGACTGATTTTTAAAAATTCATACACAGATGCTTGGGCAATTGACTCCTAAAACAATCCTTTAGGTTCTTATTCAGTGACTATTTGCTTTTTCTTGACATACAATTTTAATAATCTTGCCTCTCTGTTTTCCTAGGACATAAGATTAGCATCCATGAAAAAACTGAAAAGGAAAATATCTGCTTGATTTACAATAATAATTTGAATTATATAATGCCTCCTAGGTGCTAAGTGCTTAAAAATATCTCACAATAACCCTGAGATATAGGTGTTATAGTTATCTTCATCTAACCTTTGAGGAAACTAAGACAGACAAAGGTTAGATGACTTGTTCAGGGTCACACAGCTATTAAGAGTTTGAGGCCATATTTGAACTTAGATCTTCCTGACTTCAGATCTGTGCTCTATCAGCCACACCACCTACCTACCTGATGTATGATGGTTGTAAGAAGAGACTACTGACAGTCTGATGGTAAGAGATGAGAAAGATTTTGTGTGTGTGTGTGTGTGTGTGTGTGTGAGAGAGAGAGAGAGAGAGAGAGAGAGAAGACACAAAAAATAAAAACCAATATCAGTCTTTGGTCATTTAGTGGAGGAATAACTTAACCTACTCAAAATACCTTAATAGTCCCTCTGCAAGTCACAATAATTGATATTTATATGGCTGGCCCTGCCCATAAAAATGTTAAAATATGTACATTGGACTCTTTTTAAATTATATAGGGGAAAATCAATTTCTATCAAAAATGGCTAAAATATTGTATTACTACTTTACTTAAATAAATTTGAGAATGAATGATAAAAGCTAAATGAGAGTCCTCAAAAAAGAAAAGCTCATTTCTGAGTGGGAAACCATATAACGGAGGTGGCATTGGAACTAGATCTTGAAAGATTAGTAGAACGGCTTTAGGAGAAGGGTAGGATGAGGACAGCATTCCAAGTGTCATTAAAGTATGAACAGTATGTTTAAAGCCGCAGAGGTGAGGAAGTATTAGATGCCTTCGTGGAACAGTGAGCAATCTAGTTTGCCTGGAAGGGGAGTCCTATGTGAGAGGATTTTTGAAGGTAGATCAGTAGCAGATGTGAAAGTAAACAGCTTGAATAGTTTTGAGTAAAGGAATAATATGATCAAGTCTCTTCATTAAAAAAAAAAACTTATTTAGCAGAAGTGTGCCAGGAGACTATTGCAGTGATCTAGACAAGACATAACAACAACTTGGACTGATTGAATGAGCAAATTTCAAAGATGTGGAACAGTAATTTATGTGGAATACATCTTTTACCCCACTGGACTTTGCCTGACATGAGGTCTTTGAACACAATTATAGAGGCAGAAACCTATCATGATCCAGCTTCCATGATTTCATTGCAAAGACTGGTGTGATTGAAAAAAAATGAGTGGAATGGATGCAGACCAAATCATTGTGAAGGACTGGGGTATAATTAATTACATTTTAGAGAAATTTGTAAAATTGATGGGGTATTCTGAGATAATTCCAGGGAAGAAGGGGGAGGTCAGGTGGTATGGATTGGATTCTGGTAGTCTCATCAATTAATACAGGTGGTGGTTGCCAGTCGGCTCTAAACTTCAGGTGGCTTTTACTGTCCCTCAAGTCTTTCTTTCCACCACAATGTGGGGTCTTGGTTCTACCTGTTTTTGTTAATTTCTATTGTAAGGGCTTGGCCTGGGAAGCAGGAGAGGCCACAATGGCTCACAGTCCTCCCTCTCCTCTGTCTTTCCATATTTTTTTTCTGTTCAGGATTTAAAGGAAAAATAGAGGGGAGGACCAAGAAATTTAGAAAATCTTCATTGCACTCCTGACAAGGACATTCAAAAACATTCAAGGGGTTAGTAGGCCAGAACTGATCAAATTAGCACACTGGGGCTGCTGTAATGATTAATTCCAGGCTCCCAGGATGGGAAACCACTGTCTGGCCAACTCAAGAGACAGTAGGGATCCCAATGTAGGGTGAGGAGTCCTTTTATAAGGAGCATCCAAGAACTATACTTTTTCTGTCTGGTAATTCCTCAGATAGGTCTGTATAGAGACAGTCAAAGATAGTCTTGAGATAGTGCTCCATTACTAATTCAGCAAGACTGACAGTAGTGCGACAAGTTGAGTGATAAGAAATCTGTCAACTCTTTCTGGCCATTCTCCTTCAACAATTTGCTTCAAGGCACCCTTAATTGTCTACTGTTCAGTCTGTCCATTTCCTGGAGCATGAGGAGGTTGGACTGCTTGGATAAGGCTCCTATTCACAAATTCCTTAAATTCAACTGAAGCCCATAAATGGAGATAGTGCCTGATATGTTCAATGTGCAGATAACTAACTTTTCCCCAGCTATGACAGTTACAACAGAGCAACCAAGAGCACTTGGGGCTATTCTGAGAAGGTATCTACTACAATCAAACATTTTTCCTCTAGAAGAGTCCTAAAAGATCAATACACATTCTCGTCCAAAGGCTGTTGGTTATTTTCCACAGAAGTGGTTTGAGCAGACAGTGAAGTAAGAAGCCTGGTAAGTATTATTACATTCTAGCATCATTTCTAGACTTTCCTGGAATGGAGCTAAAATGGGTTATTCAATTCTCCTCAGATACATCCAGTACTTTCTAATGTGAACCTGAACTGAAGCCATTCCCTTTACCTAGAATCTCTTTTTCTTATCGTTGACTGCTGAAATTCTGAAATCTTACTTCCTAGGATATTATTTCAAAACTCAGCACAAAGGTCAATGTCTTCTATGTGCCTGGCACTAATCTAAGTGACTTACAAATATCATCTCCTTTGCTCCACACTACAAACTTGTGAAGTAGGTGCTATTATTATCCTCGCTGTACAGTTGATGGCAGCTAGGTGGCACAGTGGATAGACCACTGGGCTTGGAATCAGGAAGACTCATCTTCATGAATTCAAATTCAGTCTCTTACTTGGTATGTGACTCTGGGCAAGTCAGTTAAACTCTGTTTACCTCAGTTTCTTCATCTGTAAAATGAACTAAAGAAGGAAATGGCAAACTACTCCAGTATCTTTGCCAAGAAAATCCCAAAATGGGGTCATGAAGAGTAGAACACAACTGAAAATGACTGAACAACAACAACAGTTATTTCAACAGTTGAGGAAACTGAGATGGATAGAAGTTAAGGGAGGCCGCAGGTTCCCCATCCCTGCATGACTTAATTTTTCTCACTTAAGTCTTGTACCATACATTTGAGGTAGGTTCTACTGGTATTTCTGCATGCCCATTTAAGAGAAGAGGAAAAGTTCAGAACATTTAAGTGAATTGCCCTTGGTTGGCACAACTAGTAAGCATTGGAGGTAGAATTTGAACTTAGCTCTTTCTGACTTCAAGTTACTTCTAAGTCCACTATCTTACAGTACCTGTTAAAATGGTGGGAAACGTCTACTGCTCTTCAGCATACTATTTGAAGTACTACTATCTTCTCTGTGACTAGCTATTTATGATGCCACAGTGCTAAAAGGAGGGTGGCTTGGCAGTGGTTACTGTCTAAATTGGTCTGAGATTCAGAATCAGCCTATTGGGGCCCTGCTCAGAGCCTCAGGCATCTACACTTGTCTTTTTTGTCCTTTCTTTCTCTCTTTGTCTCTTCCATCAACCTGAAGGGACTAAGGAATTGATTATGACTAATATAAAGAAGTGACATTGATAGGATATATACTTGCAAGTATTAAAAAGGTCTATCATGTGAAACAGGGACTGAACTTTTTTCTCTATGGCCACAGAGGACACTACTAGGAGCCACAATAGGAATTATAAAGGCAGATTTAGGCTTGATGACAGGGAAAATTTCTAAGCAGTTAGTCGTTGTTGTTTGTTTTTGTTCAGTTGTTTTCAGTCATATCCAACTCTTTGTGACCCTATTTGGGGTTTTCTTAGCAAAGATACTGGAATGATTTTCTATTTCCTTCTCCAGCTCATTTTACAGATAAAGAAACTGAGGCAAACAGGGTTAAGTGACGTGCTTAGGGTCACACAGCTAGTAAGTGTCTGAGGCCAGATTTGAACTCAGGAAGATGAGTCTATCAGACTCCAGGCTCGGTACTCTATCCACTATGTCAACTAGCTTCCCCCCAAATGAAATGGGATGCCACAGAAAATTGTGGATTCCTTAATATTGGAGGCCTTTGAAGGAGACTAGATGTCTATTTGTCAGATATCATAGGTTTAGAGGCTCAAAGATTTATAATTGGAAGTGATCTTGAAGGACCTCTAATCCAAACCTTTCATTTCACAGATGAGGAAACTGAGGTCCAGAGAGATTAAGTGGTATGTCCATGGTCATTCAACCAGTAAATATTCAAGATATGATAGGAGCTCAGGTCTTCCTGACTCAAGAAGTTCAATGCTCTATCAATTATACCAGGCTGTAGTAGGGGCTTCTTTTCTTCAAATACAGGCTGGGCTGGATTATCTCTGAGATTCTGTCTAATTCTTTCTGTGACTTTGTGGCTGAAGGACCTGTCAGTGAGATATATAGACACTAAAAAGATAAGGATAGTCATAATGAAGCCAAAACAAAATGGTAGAAAGTGTATTGCTCAGATCACTCCTTAGAAGTCTGTTGGGCAACCTATTGAATTATTCCCAATACATCATATATTTTGGATAGGTGCTATAGATAAACAATTAGCCAAGGCCAAAATTTAATGGAAGGCTGGGCTGTATCACATTTAGGAATCCATGAAGTCCTTTCAATGATTCGAAGCTGCTTGCTGCTACAAAACTTATCTTTTAATGTTAATATTCTCCACATTTAGGTATAAAATATGATCTAGGCAATTTGCTGTAATCATGAAATATCATAATCATATCAATAATCATAATTAACATTTCCAGTGATACCCAAGGGCAATAGAAAGTTGGGGGCCAGAGAAGAAGGTTTATGTTGGCTGTAGCAAATGACCAAAAATGACTTGAATGGTGGAAGTGGTGTAAAAAACATCAGCAATGCCATTTTTAATGAGAAAAAAAAAGATCAAGCTAGACATATCATGAGTTAGTAATAATCTTATTCATAATTTTAATTAGGTCAAGCTTAAGACTTAAGATTTAGTTATTTCTCTATCACTGGAGGTATCCAAGCAGAGACTGGATAACCACTTGACCAGAAAGTTGTTCAATATTTCATGTACTAGTTGGTGAAAAAAACATGATACCATGGCTAATATGCTGATCTTAGAGTTAGGAAAATCTGAGATTGAATACTGCCTCTGCTACTTGCCAGTCATATGGCCATGGGCAAATTATGATGCACTCACAGCCTCAGTTACCTATCTGTAAAATGTCAACAATCAGTACTTGTTGAATCTACATCACAGGTTTGTTGTCAGGTTCAAATAAGATAAAGTAGACTAAGCACCCTGTAAACTTTTAACTAGATAAACATTCAGCTATAATTGCTGCTGATTTGGATTAGACATTCCTTGTGATTCTTGCAATCTTTCTTGCAATGATTCTGTGATTTTTGTCTCACTTCTATCCTCCATCTGAAACTTTAACTTTCCTGCACCCAGCTTCATTTTATTCCTCTTTTCTCTACACCTTTCCTATTTTCCCATCCTTAAATAGTCACAATATAGACTCAAAATATTGAGATTTTAAATACTAATAAATGAACACAAGTTTATATTCCCTGTACTTAAATTTAAAAGTAAGTGAGCCAATACTTCATATTTCTTGCTTTAAAAAAACTATAATTTCTTGCTTAAATTCTTTTTTTTTGCCTTTGGAGACACCTTTGATCAATGCTTTTTCCCACATTCCAGTAGTTAGACACTTAACAATCAGACAAATGGGGCTAAGGTGTAGAGAATCAGAGCACCAGTCTTGGTATCAGGAAGGATTGGATTCAAATCCTATCTCAGACGGTGTGAACCTGTGTAAATCACCTAACTCCCCTCTCCCTCATTTTCCTTATCTGTAAAATTAGAGGATTGGACTCAGTGTTCTCTAAGGTTTTTTCTAGTTGTAAACTTGTGAACATAAATAAAACCAGGGGTTTTTTGGTTAAAATAGAACTCAAAACAAAAGCCTTCCTCAAACTTTTTTTTACAAACTAACGTTAAGATCATACAAGATTCTATGACAGTTATGAGCATAGTTGATACTCAAATATCTTTTGAATATTAACATCAAGTCAGTGATTTTTGCTCACCAAAATGTTGTCAGATATTTCCCATGCTGTATCCAAATAAAAATGAGTCAATCAATAAATATTTATTGAGTGCCTACCATGTAGCAGGCACTGTGCTAAGCCCTGGAGGTACAAAAAGAGATAAAAGACAGCCCCTGCCCTCAAAGAGCTTATACTCTAATGGAGGAGACAATATACAAACAAATATTTACAAAACATCCTTTTCAAAGTATGTATGGATGTATATATGTGTGTATATATATCATCTATCTATCTCTCCTTTATAAAGATATAGGATAAATAGGAAAAAATTTTAAAAAGGGAAGGCATTAAAGTTAAGAAGGGCTTGGGGAAGCTTCCTATAGAAGGTAGCATTTTAGTTGGGGCTTAAAGGAAGCCAGGGAAGTCAGAGTGAAGAAGGGAAAGTGTTCCAGGTATGGGGGACAGCAAGAGAAAAATGATCAGAGCTGGGAGATAGAGTGTCTTGTTTGTGGAACAGCCAGGAGGCCAGTGGCACTGGATCCAAGGCTATGTCTCAGGGTAAGGTATAAAAAGACTGTAAAGGAAGGAAGAAACTAGGTTATGAAGAGCTTTGAATGCCAAACAAGCATTTTGTATTTGATCATGGAGGCAATAGGAAGCCACTGGTGTTTGTTGAGTGTGTGTGGGGGGGGCAGGGATGAGACATGATAAGACCTGTGCTGTAGGAAAATCACTTTATTGACTGAATGTAGGATGGATTGGAGTGGGCAGAGACTTGAGGCAGGCAGATATGCCAGTAGGTTATTGCAATAGTCCAGGTGTGAGGTGATGAGGACTTCTACTAGATTTGTGATAGTGTCAGAGGAAAGAAGCGGGCATGTTTAAGAGATGTTGCAAAGGTGAAATCTAGAAGTGTTGACAACAGATATGGGGGATAAGAGATAGCCAGGAGAAGTCTGAAGTTGTGAGCCTGAGGGATAGGGAGAGTAGTGTTACTTTCTATAGTATTAGGGTAGGCAGGAAGAGAGGAGGGTTTAGGGGAAAGGTTATTACGTTATGTTTTGGATGTAGCCTACTGGACCTCCCGTTTAAGATGTCTAAATGACAGTTGGAGATGTAAAATTGAAGTTCTGCAGAGAGTTTGGGGTCAGATAGGTAGATTCGAAAACCATCCCCATAAAGATGATAATGAAATCCGTGGGAGTTAATGAAATGACCAAGCGTAGTAGTATAGAGGGAGAAGAGAAGAGGACCCTGTACACAATCCTGAGAATATGTTCTGGAAGAAGATCCAGTGAAAGAGACAGAGAAGAAGCAGTCAGATGAGTCCTTTATTGAAGTCAGGGTTGTCTAAATGGTCTTATATCCAGAGGACACTGCTAATCACATAAAGCCTCAGAAAACTACAGGTATCCTAAATGTGATTCACAGATGCTCAAAAGAGATTGGTCTAGCAATACCACACAGGAGAAACAAAACAAGTAGATCAAAACTTGATTACCCAGTTTGTGACATGAAATTGGATGAATGGGTCATTAGAATAGTTAATTATGGTACATATCTGGGATAAATACTTCAGACAGAGTTTGTTCCATTACTGAGGAAGGAGTGGGTTCAATCACATTTGGCATACTGTATAGCGCTTTCAGTAATAGCAAGTTGCGTTCTGCGGCCAAAACACATCATTTAAACTATAGGCATCCAATATGTCTGGGAATCATGATTCTCAGAAAATAGCAATTGCAGATGACTCTAAGATAAGTGGAAAGGAGTGGTTACAAGGAGCCTGCAGCATCCTGCCAACAATAATTTGTGCATGAAAAGTGGTAGAAAAGACATCGTCACATATAACTGGAACAAAGAAGGATGGCCCATCGTGAATTAGTGTGCTTCACTGCATACCATGACAAGTTAGAAAAGTAATTAGACAGATCTTTCTATATAGCATTTTGCTTCTTCTCTTAGACACTTTCTAGCACTCCCAAGAACATAAAGAGGACTTGATCCTTGTCTCCTGAGGTTGAGTGGAATGTCCCAACTGAGTTCTCCTTTTAAGATTTTGCACCTGGTTGTATTCTCCCTGGGATCTTCATTCATGAGGTGTTTGTGATAATGGATAAACCAAAGGGAGCTTTGTAGCAAGTCCAGACATGGGTGAGGGAATTTGATTTAGTCTTAAACCTGCTACCATATCCAATTAACTGACAGTGACAGTATTTCTCAGTGTAATGAATCATTAAGAGGTCAAATGGACACTAGGAAATGTATTTTCTTGAAGGAGGATGTGCATTTGTATTCAACCAGAAGGTTTGTAAGCCAGAAAGCTGCCATTTTTCCTTCTTTCATCAAGCAGTGCTAAATAGTGGTCTGGGTAGGCAAGTAGGGAAGGAACCAATCAGACTCTTCAGGAGGAGATTTTTAGATTAGGCAGAATAATAGAGAGGAGGTTTGGTCATAGCTTGAAATGAGGTTTAGCAATTCTGATTAAAAAAAATAGATGTGTATGCTCCTATTCCAGTAGCTTTAAGGAAAGAAGGAACAAATCCTTGTGAGACTGTTGTAAGTCTTAAAGATAAGCTTTAGAAAATGTCACTGGAACAACGATGAAATAGAGATAAGCACAAAAAAAATTGTGCCAAGAAAATTAGACATTACACTGGGACGTTTTCCCCCTCTTTTACTTTGATCTTTAAAATGACATAGAAAGTCCATCATAGATATTTATTACAACTATTGAAGGGGGATTTATGAAGTTGATTCATGAAGAATTCCATGGTTAGCTATAGGAAAGTTTGTGGGAAAAGATTGGAAGCAAAGAGAACACTCATTAAGCCTGTAGATGATACCCAGCTCCTGGGAATGTGGTGGTTAGACCTTGGAAAAAGAATCAGAATTCAAAGTAACCTTGGAAAATTAGATGAATGATCAGAAAAATAATGAGAATAATGATGTCTAAAGCTGAGAAAGAAAAAAAGCACACTTATACAGGGTGGGTAAAAGCAAAAGAATGGTAGATTTTGGATAATTCAGTTTTAAATCTGACACTACCAATCTGTCTGACCTTAGAAATATCACAATCTTTAAAAAAAAATGTGTACTTAACAATCACCAACAAACTAACTTTTAAAGCACAAGGAACAAAAATGAGGATTTTATATAAAAAGATGAACTTCTCTAACATACATAGTTTACCTCTTATTTTTCAGTTTGCATATTAGCAATAAAAGTATTATACAATACTGTTGTTCAGAAGGTTTGATAAGATTATATGTACAAAGTACTTTCATAAAATCACAGAATCTTAGAACCAGAAAGAGTCTCGAGAATCATTCATCCTTATCCTTACCTAAAGTAGTAATTCCACAATTCATAAAAGAAGTGATTACCTAGCCTCTGCTCAGAGCCCTCCAAGGACCTCACTTTCTCATAGTGCATTCTACTATTGGATAGCAATCATTGTTAGAAAGTTCTTCATCGTTATTGAGATAAAGTCTTCATCTCTGAAGTTTTCACCAATTTGTTCTAGTTCTGAACTCTGAGAGGGCAAGCAAAATGAAGAAAGGAAAATTACACAGATGAACTCATAGCCTTCCTTGCCTGGACTGACTTGAAGGAAAACTGAGATTGTTCTCTAACCTCCAAAGATGCTCACAAGCAACAGTTTTGGGGAATGGTAGGTACCCAAGAGAATAATAAATAGTCTGGATTTTTTCCCACCCCCCGTGGATGCTGATGTTATTATACCTTATAAGCATAGAAACAAAGAGGGTACTTGAAGAGTACAAATGCTGAGGATAGAAGGTATTCTCAGAGTTATCATGGGAGGAGTAGCTAAAGGTACAGAATCCTTTTTAGATTTGGGCCTCTGGATATGAATTCATGAAGATGAATCTTTCTGATTCAAAGCCCAGTGCTCTACCCAATGTGCCACCTAGTTGCCCTCAGTGACCATATAGGTTAACTCTCATCCAAAACAGAATCCCTGCTATTGAGTTCTCCTCCTGATTATTAGTTATCTAGCTTCTGCTTAAAGCTATCTGATGTGGGGGAACAACTACTTCCCAAGAGAATCTGTTCCATGATTGGATAACTCTAACTGTTCAGAATTGTTAGGAAGTTTCCTCTCAATCAAACCCAAATTTGCTTCTTTGCAGCTTCTACCTATTTCTATTTTTCTATTCCTTTTTCTTTCCTCTGTTCCTTTTTTTTTTCAGAACAGTCTAATCCCTCTTCCATATGACATCTTTTCAAATACTGAACAAAATTCTCATTGTCCCCATAGAGCTTTATCTTCTCCAGGCTAAACCATCCCAGTTCTTTTAATGATCCTATCATGGGATGAATTTCAGGCTCTTTACCATCCTAGCTATTAGCGTCTGGAAGTTCTACAATTTCAGGAGTGTGCTAGAGAGAGCTCATACTAATTGATTAGTTAAGTTTTCCATGTGAGCACTTACATATCAGAAATTGGCAAATGCTACAAATCAGGGTCTGTCATTGTTTTGTTAATTATTTAGACTTAAGAAAGTGAGGGAGAAAATGTTAATGATGAAGATTAAACTAAAAAGCATGCCAGGCATTTTTGGAGAGTCGCTTCTTAAGCATTTATTTATCAGTATAGTACAAACTGCAACTTACCAATATCCTTCTTAAACTATGGCATCCAGAACTGGACACAATACTTTGAGTGTGATCTGAGCAGGGAAGAGAATAGTGGCACTATGACATCCTTAGTTCTTGCATTTATGGCTTTTAAGGTAGCCAAGGATCACATTAGCTTTATTGGGTCATGTCATACTGTTGACTCCTGTGGAGCTGATAGTTTACTAACTCCTAGATTTTTTTTCAGACACGGTTCTGCCTAACCCTCCCTCTCACATATTATACTTGTATAGGTGATTTTTTTTTTGAACCCAAGTATGAGACTTTTCCATTTACAGTTAAGCTTAATTTCCTAGCCCAAGGATTGGCAAACTACAGCCTGGGGGTTAAATCTAGCCTTAGCCAAGATCGTTCTTAGCTGATGGGCTGGATTTGGCCTCCAGACCATAGTTTGCCAACCTTTGTTCTAGCCTGTTTAGATCTAATTTTGACTATCATTCAATGTTCTGGGTATCCCTCCAAAATTTACAACATTTGAATATTTGATATCTGCAGCATCTTTGCATTTATGCTCCCTGATAAAAGTTAAAGCATGGAACCAAGCACAAGGCCCTGGATCTCTCCACTAGAGACATCATTCCAAGTCATCAAATTATAAATGACTTAAAAAAAAAAGTCTGGATGCTCAACCAGCTTCAAATTCATCTTTTTTATCCAGCCCATATCTTTTCATTTTTTCAACTAGAAAATCAGGAAATCTTTTATGAAATACTTCACTGAGATTTAGGTAAACTCTATCTTCTGTATTACCCTGATGAACCTGTTCAGTTATGAACATGAATCTTCCTGATTCCAAGCCCAGTGCTCTACCCACTATGCCACTGAAAAGACTGAGAAGAAAGAGACATAAGTTTAATTTAGTATGACCTGTTCTTGATGAAGCCATCCTGTATTTTTTGTTGATCACTTCCTCTTCTGAATGTTCATTCACGGTCTCTTTAATAATGTTTCAGAAATGGGCAAGAATTGAAGTCAAGGGTACTAGTGTACAGTTTGCAGACTCTTTTCTGTTCCCTTTATGAAAATTGAGAAAACATTTGACCTCCTCCAGTCCTTCAGTAATTCTTTCATTCTCCCGGGATTTGAGTTGTAATGTGAAAAAGGTTTTAGGTTAGAATTTCCTAAATAAAAAGGCATATTTCCTGGCTGTGTGGATTGTTGAATAACGTAATAGGTTCCTATGGGAGGTTATAGAATCTTCTCTGGGAATTTTTAATAATTGAATTGATTATCCTCCATCAATGATCAGTCCATAGTATGATTCTGCCTGTTGAGCCCTTGTAGTTCTATCTTGCCCTGAAATTCTATGAAGCAGATACTTTTTTATATTTATGTATTTGGGCATTTGTTTTTAACTTAAGATAATCTGTAGTGGAAAAATATAAACATAATCACATACCCAGTTTGGGATGCCGTAGTCCATTAGCATCAGCTTAAATGTGACATAGGGATGGAGAGTCGAAGTAGCCACTTCTGTTAATTAGACCTTCTGTAAATCTTCCTGGAGATGTTTAAGGTATAGCATTTTCTACTTCATGTAACCACTGATAGAAATAAGCTTATTTACTTTTATTTTTGCTTTCATTTTCAGTGTTCTTTCCTTTCCAATTCCAATTACTTCCTAAGGAAGCTCATAAGCTTCCTAAGCTCATACCTGTTGATGCCCGGCCTATAAATAGGTGTGTATACACTCATAGGGACATATAGACACTTGAATCAAAGAGGTAATCTAAGAGAGACATCAGAGTTACCCAGGAATTATGTTCTTTAATTGATCTTGCATCTTCATATCCTTTCCAAGCATTTGGAAGACTATGAATACAGAGCTGGAAAGGGTCTTAGAGCTTTCTACTGCAATGACTATTTTATAGAGGAGAAGCCTGGGGCCTAGAGGTTAAATGATTTGCCAAAAGTCATATGGATAATAAGCATCAGAGACAGAATTTGAACCCATCCTGTTTCCATAACAGTCTTTGCAACTATTATCCAGGTAAACATCTCCTGTGAAGAAGGGACTGGCCATCCCCACCAGCTGCCAATCAGTTGCTACCTACAGTGTAGGCAGGCCAACCTAGCAGAAGCAGCAAGACCCAGAAGAAGAAATAGGAACCATCATGTACCAGATAAGTCAAACCACCACTATCACCTTAACCATCATATCCCCACATACCGCAATGGCAATAACTCAGGACCCTGAGCCTATTTGTCTTTGGAATAGTAATGCTTCCAGCCCAGTGCTATCAGTTATCATATTGAAGAGAACCCCTATGAGATGCAGCCTGGTTACTGCCATAGCCACCATTGCTAACTGAAGACCCACAACAGGAAAGTTTTTGTCACCAGAGTCCTTAGCACTGTCAAATGGTTCAAAATTTTAAAAAATGATGTGATGTTGTCAGTGGAAATGTCATTAAAGAAGAGTATTACCATCTGCTTTGTCTGTACCTTGAAGACCATTGTACCTTTCCAGGACCTTTTCTTCTGATCTGAAATTGAAACCTTCCACATATATAGTCACCCCCAGCAGAATATGAATTCCTTGAAAGAAGGGATGATCTCATTTTTTCTATTTCTATCTCTAACACAGTGCTTTGTACAGGGTTAACTGCCTAATAAATACTTTTTCATTCATTCATTCATTCATTCATTCATTCATTCATTCATTCATTCTTAACCTGGGACTTTTAAACAAAATTGATAACTATTGTTTGGTTCTTTCAGTCATGTCTGACTCTTTGTGTCAGGGTTTTGGGAATTTCTTCACAAAGACACTAGAATGATTTGCCATTTCTTTTTCCAACTAATTTTACAGATGAGGAAATTGAGACAAATAGTGTTAAGTGACATGCCCAAGGTCACACAGCTAATAAGTATCTGAGGCCAGAATTGAACTCAGGTAGATGAGTCTTCCTGACTCCAAGTCTGGCACTATATCCATTATACCACCTAGCTGCCCAATAACTATTTTAATAACATTCATTTCCTTTGTAATCCTATGTATTTTATTTTATACACTTAAAAGCTTTTAAATATTTTAGAAATATTTGTTAAAATGCATTTTATGCATTTAAAAATATTATTCTGAAAAAGGGTAATCTTCACTCAGCTTCCAAAGGGGTCCATGACACAAAAAAGGTTGAGAACCCTAATGCAGAGCCAATGCTTCTCATAGTGTAATACACTACTGCTTTGATGCTGTTTTTGAAAATATGGTCACTTTACTCTCATGGCAATTGAAGGTAATTTAGGAGCCTATCTGTTTAAAAATCCTTGAAAATACCATCATTGTTAACTGTCAGTGAGTTTCTTTCTAGCCGCTGTTTAGTATGAGGGAAGGAGTATCATTACATTCCACCTCTTCCCCCTCAACTACAGAGAAAACAACAGGGAGAGGTATAGTAATTAGACTTGTGATTTCATCAGTGTATGATAACTGATTCAGAAAGATGGCTTACATTAAAAAAAAAAACATGACTGGATTTATTCCAAGGGAGGAACCTCTATTGACCCTCAGATCTGGCATAGACATTGGAATTCACAAGAGATGATGTTGCCTCCAACCTTCAGGGATAAGGAATCTCCCTCTACCAGTGGAGGTCAGCACCATCTTCTCTGCAACTTAGGGACTCAAATAGTTACCTAGAACACCAATAGGTAGGTTAAGTGACTTGCCTATGGTCACAACTAGGATGTGGCAGAGACCAGATTTCAACCCAGGTCTTCTTTGTCCCAAGGTCAGCTTTCTATTCAAACTCTGGCTCTGATATTTAATAGCTATGTGTCTAAGGGCAAACTATTTAACATCTTTTTATCTCTACAAGGAGATCAAGACTCATACTTTACAAACAAAGACTGCGTACTTTAAGCTTGTTATGAAGAAAAGAGTCACTCAACACACCTAATAACACACTCACCTCACACTCTATGAATACCTCAATTCCAAATACATCATTTCTATTCACACCTAAAGGCCACTGCAATGATAACTTATTGTGTGATTTTGGATAAATCCCTTCACCTCTCTAAGATTGCCTTTTCCAATTTATAAAAAGAAGGGATTGGATTGGACAGGGTGATTTCAGAAGCCCCACTATATCTAAGATTCTGTTCTGTGTTTTAGAAGACAACCAAACCAAGTTAGTTTTTTACATTTTAGCAAATTCCGCAAAGATAATATCTGGGTTGTGGATTACTAAATTCCCACTACATGACCCTAGGAATAGAAATCTTTCCTGGGAGATCTGAACCTTAAATCTATTGGAGTTTCTAGGGCTTCTCAACAGTTTGGATCAACTATGGCAGAGATAAGGAGTTTGGGGTGGGGGAGGTTAAAATTCATAGTATCTCATTTGGTGGAGGAACATCTGGCAGCTGTCAGAGGTGAACTATTTCCCCTAATTGCCAGTAGACTCTTTTAGATTCCTCTGTGGACAGGTAGACATAAGGACTGTAAATATAGCATTTCATGCCAAGGAAAGTATTTTAAAGTGCTGATTCTCTTGGGTGCAATATCTGAAAATTGTAAGCTTTAGATTTCCCTAGATAAGCAAATCAGAATTCCTTTGAAACTAGTTAGCTGGACTCATAGGCTAAAGGAAACTAGAATAAGAGACTATAAATTGAGACATGTCAAAGAAAGAGAGATCATGGCATAGTGAGATAGACTATAAATGCCTTTAGAGCACAAATGATTATTGCATTTTTGTCCTTGTATCTTTAGCATCTAGCTTAGTACCCAACATGTGATTAATAAAGGTTTGATTGACTGATAGTATCTAAAAAGATTTGACTTTGCAGGGAGTAAAGTCAAACAGATTAAGATTTTTTGATATTATCAATTGAGTTTTTTTTTTCTTGTGATGCTATGTAACTGGTTAATGTTATGTCTCCTTTGGCTTGTGTGATTATCTTTGATTGCAAAAACTCCTCTCTTTCTCTCTTTTCCTTCTATAGGCAAACTCTGGTTATCAGTCAGTGCTTTTGAATTTATTCCAGACCTGAAATAGCATTGTCAAATTAACATCAGAGTGTGACAAAAAGTCCCTCACACTCATACAGTTGAGAAACTATCACAACACAGCCTAAGATGCCTTGTTCAAGAAGAGGGGGTGGTTGGTAGCCATCGACTTCCATGAGCTGTCTGTTTCTGCAGCAGTGCTGAAGTGGCAAAAACAAACACGACTTTTTCAGAGGGCTAATTCCTTTCTTTTCTTTGTCTGATTCCTTGTCAGCACAGCTTTTCTTTGCTGTCTGTAAGGCTGCTGAGCATAATAAAGGCTGGAAATGTCTGCCAAGTGCATTTCAGGTTACACAAAGTTGTATTTTTCCTTCCTATCCATTTGGTGATATCTTGATTTAAGGACAATAAAAATTAAGTATCAGTCAAAGTCCATGGATAGGGCAGCTAGGTGACACAGTGGATAGAGTACCAGGCCTGGAGTCAGCAAGACTCATCTTCCTGAGTTCAAACCTCGCCTCAGATATTTACTAGCTGTATGAACCTGGGCAAGTCACTTAACCCTGTTTGCCTTGGTTCTTCATCTTCATCTTTAAAATAAGCTGGAGAAGGAAATGGCAAACAACTCCATTGTCTTTGCCAAGAAAACCCTAAATAGGGTCAGGAAGTGTTGGACATGATTGAAATCACTGAACAACAACAGCAATGTTCATGGCAATTCAATTCAACAAACATTTATGAAGTGATAATAATAATTGTACCTAAAGTTTATATAGCACTTCAAGGTTTGCCAAGCACTTTACATATATTGTACCATTTAATCCTTATAACTATGTTAAGTAGATGGTATTATCCCCATTTTTTAGATGAGGAAACAGAGGCTGAGGAAGATTATGTGATCTTTCTAGGATCATACAGCTAGTAAGTATTTGAGGCAGGATTCAAAACCAGGTCTTCACACATCCAGCACTCTCCATTGTGCCATGTGAAGATACAAAGACAAAAAAGGAAAAGCATTCCCTGCCCTGATACCATTCTGAGGTAGGGGATAGGGAATATAGCTTGTTCACAAATAAGTATAGTTCAAGAAAAACTGAGGCAGAATAGAGCACTAACCACTGGGAGAATAGGGAAGGCTTCAGGAAGCAGATGGTACCTGATTTGAACTTTGAAGGCAGACAAAGGTTTTGAGAGGCAGAGGAGAGGAGAAAGTGTAGCATGGTCGATAGGAATGACTTTTGCTGGTCTATAGAACTAGGAGAAGGAGTATCAAGTTCCTATGGAATAGCTAATAATCCAGTTTGGACACTGTGGTTTTTGTGAAGGGCAAGCGTATGAAATAAAATAGGAAAAGTAGGTAAGATCCAGACTTTAAAGGAACTCAAACACCAGGCTACAAAAGACCTCAGTCCTTTGTTATCCATGCTAACTATTTTAATGTGGTTTGTGTATTTACTTTTTTTTTTCTTTTGAGTTTTGACTCTGATTAAAAGGACTAGAGAAGGCTCCTTCTTTTCAGAATCAACATGCTCTTGGAGGTCAAAGCAAAATTAAGTGCCAAGGTAAGCAGTGTATTTAAACTTTATTATGTATTTTCCAACAAGTTAGCCCAACATCAACATCATACTTACTCATTAGCATGAGATTGAAGATTCTAACCTAACTCTACTTTCTATTATTTCTCTGCTGAAATAAGAAAAAATAAATAGAAATTTTTAAGGTTTATCTTGTTTTATATTTTGACATTGCAAAGTTCTAATTTTCCTTTAGGCTTCTCTTTTCTCTGTCATTTTTTTTTGTGTTTACCTCTTAAAAATGTAACCATGGGATACATAAAAAATCATAGGCTTTAGAACTGTACCATTGATCTGTTTAGGACTTAGACTGGACACTGACGATCTCAAGTTTCATAGCTCATCTGATATTTATACAAGCTTTCCATCCAAGTGCCCATGTTCTGGGAATTAGAGTTTGGTTGACCACTAGTTCATTGGAGAGTATTCAGTTACTGCTTTAATTGGAAAAGCAACATTGTCAGGTACTGAGAGTTGGAGCAGGCCAAGGACTTTTAAGGGATCATGTCCCAATTACATAGAGTGGAGATTCCATAAGAACATAGATTTATAACTTAAATGCCCTCTACTCTCCACTCTCATTTTATAGATGAAGAAGTTAAGAGAGTTTGTATGACTTTCCCAATGTCAAAACCACATAGGTCATGCTGCTTTACAGTGGTTATAAGTAGTAGAGCTGGTTATACATTCTTGTAGAAAATGTTCAACTTCACCAACCTAAATAAAAAAAAGTAAGTACTGAGTTCTGTAGGAGAGAAATCCCCATAAAACCAGTAGGAATGTTAATGGAACCTTGTGTTATAGAATTCGATTTTACTTCATGCCGATCTATATCAGAGTAGGGCTCAATGGAATTCTTGCCTTCCATGGCAAAAATGAAACATAATTCAATGTGATCCAAACTTTGCTAAATGCATATTGGTAAATGTGTATTTCTTACGTATCATAGAATCCCAGAGCATGAAGGGACCTCAGATACTCCTAGTTCACCCCATTCCTTGCTAAGAATTTCCTTTTTGGAATCTTCAACAAGTGATCTTTACTAGACAATGTCTGACAGTGGGAAACCCACTAATTCCTGAGGTAGCTCAATTCAATTAGGGCTGTAACTTTTCAGAAATTTTTCTTTACGACAAGTGAAACCCATCTTTCTTCAGTTTCCATCTATCATTTTTACTTCTGCCTTCTGGGGCAAGCTGAATAAGTCTCATCCCTATTCCCCATGACAAGCCTTAAAATATTTAAAGACAACCATCATATCTTGCCTGAGTCTCATCTTCTCCAGGATAAATACCTCCAAGTTCCTTTAGCTAATTCTAGTATGACATAGTCTCTAGTCCTTTCACCATGACTCAATCAATCAAAAGAACTTTTTAAGTACCTTTTGCATGCTAAACCAGGAACTGAAGATACAAAGCCCAAAATAAAACTTTCCCAGTCCCTGAGACACTTGGATTCTATCAACATTTTTGTAAATCTTCCTAAAATATGGTGTCCAGAAGTAAACATGTATAATGTATGACATCTTCCTCCTTATCTCTCTTTCTCTCAGTCTGGTCCCTACAGTTCTGGCTGCTGTTATCTTACTTTCACCTGGAGCAATGAAGAATAAGATTTCTCTGAGCTACAACGTCCGCAGCCAATAGCTCCTAGCTCTTCCCACCCCATTCTGCCCACAACATAGACCACAAGCTAGAAAGGAAGGTCTAGTCCCAAGCTCTTGACCACAAAGACATCTGTAATCTAATTCCAGCAACTGTAGCTCAGTGGAAAGCCCTAAGCAACTGTGACTTCCCCTTTTTTTCCCCACTTCCTTTTCGGCAATCCACAGTGATGTTACTTCTGACAGCTCAAAGGGAAAATGGAGTCTTCTTTTTGGGTACCAACATAGCACTTCTTCTAAAGCCAAGTACTGGTGTTCTTGTGGACTTCCCTGTAGTCATACAACTAGTAAGTGTGGAAAGAAAAATGTTAATCCAGGTATCTCCTGACTAAAAGTTTTTAAGTCTATCTTTGGGGTATTTTGGTAGTAGAGGCTGAGCCTAGAATCAGAAATACCTGAGTTCAAAACCAGGATCAGATACTTATTAGTTGTGTGATACCGGGAAAGTTATTTAACCTAGATGCCTCAGTTTCCTGAACTGTAAAATCCTCATAACAATAGTACCTACCTGCTAGATATGTTGTGAGGTTGAAATGAGATAATATTTTTAAAGTACTTAGCATAGTGCCTGCCACAGACTAGGCACTCAATAAATGTTTGTTTCCTTCCTTCCTTTAAGAAAGTATGCTATCTCAAAAGGGGAAAAAAACAACATAAAACTCAGAATTAATAATATCAATATTGCTCCATGGGGCAATACAAACATAACAAATATTTTAAGACTTGCAGTATAGGATAGACCCAGGAACTAAAATACTCAATTTTGTTGATATGACAAAACCCTTTTGTAGTATATTTATTTTTATAACATTCCCTGTGGGAAGGAATGGCATATACTTGTTCTTAAGGATTCTAGTGGCATACATTATAACTCCAGTTATTTAGAGAGGGTAAGTATCCATTCCCATGAATATTATGGAATTATGGAAATTATGGAAAGCTTGGGAATAATGAAAGGAGGAAACAAGGCAGGAAGTGAAGAAAGCATTCAGAAATATTGTCTGTTTTGGAGCATATCAGTCAATAGCTAGGGAAATCTGAGACTATTTATTCCCTTTCCCTTGATGTCTGCTCACTGCAGCTATTGCTTATTCTGCCTGTACTGTGGCACTCCAATAGATATTATCATAAAAATGTAGGTATTCCCTGCAGTGTTGTAGATCAGATCTGATCTGGGACTGAACATCCTGTTATTCTCATTAATGATCTCCCATAAATTCACCACTGGGGGGTCCACCCGTTGTGCTCGGGTCTTTCCTCTCTTTCTTTTGATGTTGTCAGAATGCCAGTGGAACATATGGGCTGTTAAATCAGTTGTTTGTCACTCACACTACATGACCAGCCCATCTTTTAGTTATTCATCTCTTCCATAAGATCCTTTATATTGCCACGGTCTCATCATGGGATGGGGTGACTAGAGGTTCTTGAGGCAAACTTCAGTGGGTTCTGCCATTTTAGAAAGGGATAAAAAACAGCCCCAGGAACAAAGTGAGTCTGTTTTCTGAGAACCAGTCTAGCTAAGCAAGAAGAGGTTCATCACTAGTAGGTTGGACACTTAGTGATGAATTTTTTGACTATGGCAAAAATTTTAAACATGTGTATATATGTATATAAATAAATAAATATAAATAAATATGTGTATATATGCATATATATATCACACGCATATATATCTATGTATTTATGGATGTTGTATACATATATATGCCTTTATGTATGTGTATATATATGCACACACACAATATGTATATGTATGTGTATTTGTGTATGTGTGTGTGCGTATGTGTATACAAACTACTATATAATATATGTCTCTAGAATCCTTGAGAACCAGTATATACCATTCCTTCCCACAGGGAATATTATAAAAATAAATATTCTATCAAAAGGGTTTTGTCATATCAATAAAACTGAGTATTTCAGTTCAGTGTGTAGGGATAAAGATGGAATTTGTGGTTTTAGTAGTATAGGTAACTCCCAGGTAAAGAAACTCTCACTAATTGTGCATATCATGACTTTCTCTTCAACTTACAATCTTAAAGAGTTACCTGAGCATTAAAAGGTTAAGTGCCTCATACAGGTGACCTTGAACAAGAGAATGACCTGTATTTTGGTCAAACTGTGTGGATACATACAGTCAGTATGTTTCAGAAGTGGGAGTTGAACAAAGGTTCTCCTGGCTTCAAGGCCTGGCTTGTATCCATTATAACACCCTGTTTTACGTGTGTGTGTGTGTGTGTGTGTGTATGTGTGTGTATGTGTGTATATTTATGTATACAGACGCTTAAATCAAAGTACTCATTGTTGAACTTACATGTAGAGAAAGAAAAGTAATGAAGTGAAATTATTTTTGAACCATGATTCCTAACTTGCTCTATACTCTGTTAGGGTAAGAGTCTACTGATTTTATTAAGAAATAGCATTTTTTCTTTTTAAATTGACTACTTGCAAATGCTGAACTTAGCTAGGTAGACACTGACAGTGCCTTGCACATAGTAGGTACATTAAAAATACTTGTTGCTTGTCGCTTCTTTATATGTTCCTTGTCACACGTAAGAGTGTGGTGCGTGGGATACAACAAATACTGAACTTCTAGCTTTGGCATTACTTCTTGCAATAAAAGTATATATTAGCTAAGTATCAGAGAGAAAAAAAGTCGATTATTTATCCGTATAGGAACAAACAAACCCCGAAGCCGTGGTCTTAGGTCCTTTGAACACAGCCCTTTAGTACTAAGCTTGATCCCTGTGGCATATTTTTATGATGTTCTTCAAAGGCATGATGCTTAATCAAAGATAGGGAATTAAGACTCAAATAAATCTTTAGGGGCATTAGATTTTAATGCAACTCAGGCAATCGGAATTTCCAGTTAATGTGTAGGCTGCATTGTAGAGTGAATAAGAGTCCTAGACTTGGAGCCAGAAGATCAGGCCTTGAGTCCCAGTGCTCTAGGTGAAGGATGAAAGGCTTCAGCCCAAGGACTTTGGTCCCACTGACCCCTGGTCAACTTCCCAGGACACTTGCTCATCTACACTGAATCAGTTCAGAAGAGCTTGCTATTAGCCTCGGGGCTCTTTCACCTTGAAGTCTTTATTAAAATTTCCCTGAAAACAACCCTTGAGCCTCATGGAGTTTTCTGGCCCCTGAGCTGACTCAATTCCCTTAATTTAGAGATCTGCTGCACCTGAATTCTTTGCTACAGCTACTGTATAAAATGGTCTTTCTCAGCACCTGCTTTCCTACCTATTTCCCTTCTACCCACCCTCTAGACCACAAGAATATGTTTTCTAGGGTTTATTTACAAGGAAAAAGAGAATGTATAATTTCAGAAATATATTCTCCAGGTAATTAGGGGAGAAAATAAAATATATCTATTGGTCTTAAATCTGAAATTATCTTGCACGTCAGGCTTAGCCTAGCCCTTCTGATTCTCCTTCAGTCCAGGAGTGGAATGCAATTGCATAGCTCCTTTTCCTGTCATAGGCAAGAATGGTGTTTTTTCCTTCAGAACCTGACTTTGGGATTTGCTCACCTGGGTTTCCTGAAAAAAAAAAAGTTTATTGGCTAATTATTTTAATTCCAGGTTCATTCCCAAACAATTAGAAAATCTCCTAATGGAATGGTGGGTTTGGGGTGCTCCTATTCCTACCTTGGAAGAGTAGGAGCACAATTGTTGTCATTCATCGCAGGGAGAGCAGATTTCCTCAGCAGCTCTCTGCTGTGATCGCACCTGACAAGAGTGGTTGATTGTATTAGCATTTCAGCTGGAGTGTTATTTAAGGTCAGGGCATAGGAACAGGGATGTTAGAGAAGTGGGGATTTGGTGGTAGGTGGATGCCAGTCTCAGCAGAGAGAAAGCATGGTGGAGACCCCAGAGGAGTCCGAGTAAAGAAACGCCAACAAAGGCCAAGAGGTATGGTGTGGCAGTGAGACCAATGATGGTGTTTGATCTTGGGTTTGAAGTTTTCTCTCTTTGTGTTATCATTGGGGGTGTGTGGATATTTCTAGGTGTTTGTGTCAGTGTGAGTTTGCATTTTGTATTGCGAAAAAACCCAGGATGCAGCGTTTGGGGAGAAAGTGAGGAAGAAAATGTGAAGTCAGACTCAGTGGAGGAGAACCTGCCTGAATTGTTGTAGATGAGAATGTTTCCTTTTCCTATCCTTAGAATAGCTATTATCACTAATGGAAGCACTGGGCCTTTGTAATTAATGCTACTAATCCATTAGCTAAATATCCAGTCATATCAGTCACTACTAGGGGACAAAGATAAATTCAAACCTCAAAATAAAATAGTTCCCATGACCTCAAAATCCAAACAGTTCAACCAAAACACAGGCTGTTTTTCCCTCCCACACCTGGGGCAAGTTGACAAAATGGTCTTCTTTATAATTGTGTGCTTTGGATAAATCACTGAATCTCTCTGGTTAGAGTTTCCCCATATAACTCCCCTTCCCCATCATTCTGGGCCATCTCCTTGTTGGGGGTAAGTCTGTGTATGAACCTGTATTGTACAGGCTAGAGGAAGATTCTGAGAGAAGGGGAACCATGGAGAAAATGTGGGGAAGTGATGTAAGATGTAGCTAGCATAAGAACTGGAGAAGGAGCAAGTACTGAGCAAGGGGAAATGGGGTAGTGGCACTAGGGCATTTGTGTATGTATATCTGCTGGACAAGGGTGAACATCTTGGTCAGTCGTGCACTATGGAGAATGGAGTGCAATGGCCGCACTCACTGGTATAAAGGGAAAAGCTAGTGGAGAAGCATCACAAGTGAGCTAGAGAGAGCACAAAAAGAGAGACGGGAACAGAACCTAGGAGGAGCAGAAAAGTAGCAACCTGAGGAGTAGGTGAAGCCCTAAGACATCCAGACAAGCATGGCTGGAGCTTGGTGGTTAGCATCATTCCTTTTCTACAGCAGCACAAGAGGAATTGATCTAAGAATCCCAAATGAGACTCAGACAAACACACACACTCACACTCAGACACACAGAGAGAGAGGGACAGATTGTGTGTGTGTGTGCACGCGTGCAATTAGTAATTGTGCCTCCTGGGTTTGAGGGCTTGCCTAAAGACCAAAAGGAGTTTGGGCCACTTACACTTGGAACATCTTCATGTGTTTAATGCATAATGGTAGTTTTAATGTATTTGATTTTTCTTCCTTTTTCTTGTAAGATTTACTTCTAAGTGAAGAACAATTTACATTTATGCTTACATGATTAATTCTATTCAGCCATTTAGGTGCATTTGTTTTCTACAGAAATTCAGCAATGAAGAAAAAAAAGGGTAAAAGTTTTTTTTTTCCCCTTAGTGGAAAATAATAACATAAGCCAAAATCCAACTGAAAAAATGTACACGTACAGCTAGATCATTGAGACTAATGGTGAGACTGTTGCTGTTTGAGAGGTTGAGACCCCTCAAAGACCGGAGTACAGGATGGGGTCGTCTGGAATGAATTCATAGACTCAAGCATACTTTAAGTCAAGGTGGCAAAGATTTATTGTTACACTTTTCAGCAGGCAAGGATTCTTAAGGAACCTGCAAGAGACTGAGGATAGAGCTAGGGTTTATATGGGAAAGGGCATGGGAAAGGAATGCCAGGGACACTGATGAGGTAATCTAAAGTTCCAGGTGTCTTTGGGAGCTATGGATGAGAAAGTACAGGGAGTATATCAGACAGGGAGGGAGATGACAGAGGTATGGATCTTGGGAGTCTGGCAGGAGGAAGAGTCCTTGGGCTGGCCAAGGACAAAACTCCTTGGGCTGGGCAAGGCACCCCTTTCCCTCTGTCTTGATGAGAGAATGCTCTGCAACAAGGGAAAGCTTTCTCACAAGACAGGAACTTACTAAGAAATTGGGAGGCTTCCAGAGACATGATCTGAGGGCTGGGGCCTGAGCAGCCCAGCACTCTCTCACCCAGCTTTGTGTAGCTGCACTAGGGAGAGAGATAAGGGTGGTGCTGGGGCCCACACATGAATAACTGCTAGGCACAGTGTCCTTGGGCTGGGGAGTGGTTGTCAGAGACAGTGTTTCTGAGGCTAGGGAGAAATTGGGGTCCAAGTACAAGCACAAGCACCCAAGCACTCCATCAACACAAAAGCCATAGAGAATTTGGTGTTACTGAAGGTACTAAGTAGGGTACGTGATCTTTGAGGTGAACATGAGACTAACGGCACTTACTCCACATCACTGGAAAGGGGGAGGATCTTGGCTAGTAGCATTTTCTGTGTTTTAAATGTAAAACGAAGATAATAATTCTTTTATAACTTCTGTAATGGTGTTGTGAGAACATGAGTTACGGCACATAAGGTACTCTGTAAAATTTACATATGTTATATAACTGTAAGCCATTATAATTACTCCTAGTTCCAAGAAAACAAAGAAGATACTTCGTGGTTGTGTTTTGTTTCTTCTTAAGCATGGTTTTGAGCAATTCTTGGATAACATACAATTAACTTTCATAAGATGTTTTGATGACCTTATTGTAGAAGGACATGTCAACAGATTTTTGTAAAAGGACAGTTTTAGAATTCCTTTTTTTGTGACAATGGAAGACTCATTCTGCAATCCAAAATAACAGGTCTTCCAACTAACTTGGAATAGATTGATCTGAGGGGGCAGAAACGCACTTTACTCATGTTTCACTTTGGAGACATAAGAAGTACAGAGTTGAGGTCTGGACCCATCTAGACCCACTATTATTCTTGGGCCAAAGTGCCACTCATTCAGGTCATCGCAATAGTGTCAGAAGCACAATGCATTACTGATTTTTCTGCTCAAAGCCCAATTCTAATAGAGACTCCAGTTGTGCATATGTGTCCTGTTTGTGTGTATGAAATGTCAAGTCACTATACTTGGTGATGATAAATCACCACGTACTGACTAGCCACATCTGTTGGTCTGAAAGTGGAGATAAGACTTTGAATAGTAGTTGCCAGGTGATCCACTGATAGGATCCATTAAGCCAAGAACCATAAGTGGACACTAAAGAATACCAATGTCTAAATAATAGCCAGGAACAGATATGGAGGATGCCAAAGTTAAAGAAACAGCCAGCAATCGTATATTACAAATGTGGAAACTTAGTTCAGAAGGCTCAGTGGAGTAGCCTGGAATAAAGATGAGCTGACAAAACAGGAATAGTCCTGAAGCCCAGCACCAGAGAAGCATTTCAGATAAACAGAAGCCTTGAGAGGACTTGAGGAAACGGAACAAGTTGCCATGTAAAGAACATTTGATTCTGTGAAGCTTTCTTGCCTCAGTGAATAAATTCGTGGCAGCCATTCTCCAGCTTATCTTTTTTTAAAAATAATAATTCATACTGTCTTTGTTTTTATATCACCCACATTTCTCAATACACCTTCTCGGCTCTGCTGTCCAAGAAAGTCCTCCCTAGTAACACAAAATTGAGAGGGGGCAAAAAAATAAAAACAACCCAGTTCAAGTGAAACTAACCAACACAATCAGGCAAGTCCAATATTAGATCTTATATGCCACATTCATAGTTCTATACCCCTGCAAAGAAGTAGGAAAATATACATTCTTATATGCTTCCTTTGTGGTCAAACTTAAGAAGCACCTAGATGGCTGGGTATTTAGAGTGCTGGGTCTGGTGTCAGGAAGACCTGAGTTCAAATTTGGCCTCAGATAGTTACTAGTAGTATGACCCTGGGCAAGTCACTTAAGTTTTGTCTTCCTCAGTTTCTTGGACTGTAAAATGGGGATTATCATAGCATCTCCCTCCCAGGGTTGTTGTAAAGATCAAATGAGATATTTGTAAAGTGCTTAGCACTGTCCCTGGCACATAGTAGATGCTATATAAATGTTAGCTATCATTATCATCATCATTATTTCATAACAAATTTTTTTTTCATTTATATTGCTATAGACATTATATACACGGGCAGCTAGGTGATCCAATGGATAGAGTGCCAGTCCTGGATTCAGGAGGACCTGAGTTCAAATTTGATCTCAGATACTTACTAGCTCTGTGACCCTGGGCAAGTCACTCAATCCTGTTTGAGTCAGTTTCCTCCTCTGTCACATGAATTGGAGGAGGAAATGGCAAACTTCTTTAGGATCCTTGTCAAAAAAACCCCAAATGAGGTCATGACTGAAATTATTTAACAACAGGATATTGTATATATTGCTTTTTTTTGTTTCTGTATACTAAACTTTGTTAATTTCTTTCACTGCTTCTCTGATTCTTTGTATTCATTATTTCTTTTACTACCATGAATACTCTATTGCATTGATGTATCATTACTTGCTTAGACATTTTCTACTTAATGGGTATCTACTTTGATTCTAGTTCTTTGGCACTATAAAAAGTTCTGTTGTAAATATTTTGGTGTAAATGGTCATTTCCTCATATCCTTGACTACTTGGGATATGTGTCTTGTAATGGATCTCTGAGTCAAAAGGTATAGTAGTCACTTTGTTCACTTAATTTCAAATTGCTTTTCAGAAAGTTTGGGCCAGTACAAAGTTCTATCAATGGTATATTAAGGTACTTGTCTTTCTACAACTCCTCCAGCATCATTCCAACAATTACTCCCAACTTTTCTCATCTTTTCAATTTGCTAAGATTACTTCTTAAAAGATATTAGCTTGCCCAAAATTGGGAACTAGATAAGAGATCTAGAAAGATTGTTGATGCCTACAGAGTTGGAAGGGGAAAAGTAACTGCATATCAAAAACAAAGTGAATTAAAAAGATATTTAAGTGTCCACAATGTTCCTAATACTGTGTTAGGCCCTAGGGATACAAAGAAGATGTAATACTATCCCTGCTCTCAGGAGCTTATTCAGTTGTGGGGGGTGGCAAATATTCCCCTTTATTCTTGATTAAAATCATACAGCAATTTAAAGATACGTTTTGACCTTCCCTTCTGTTCAGTTGCCATATTTCCTTTTTTTATAAAACTCTTCTTAATTAGGTAACGAGTTCTTACTGGATTTATTTATGCATTTGTGTATAGAAAACATTGAATTTGCTGGACTCATTACATGAAACCAGAGACGTTATTTAGCAGCAATGAGAACAAAGCCCTAGTAGCCTGCTGTTTTTGAAAGGTGCTAACACAAACAGTGAGCTTTCTATGTTTAATCAAGTGGTCCTACCATTCCAGCTATTTATTCAATTTAGTACTGTTGCCAGTGAATGATAATAAATGGTACCATGGAGGCTGTCAGCAATTCTTGGTGCTACCATGACACAAACCATTAGAGAAAGCTGGAAGAGGGGGAAGGAGCGGAGGAGCAGGAGAAAGAAGAAACAGAAGAAGAGGGGAAACAATCCTAATCCAACACAAGGCATTTAGAAAATAGGGCTTGTCAATGTTAATTTAAAAAACATGAAATGAGCTTTCAAAAAAGCAAGTGTGGCCATGAGATAATCAGTAAGCCAGTTGGAGTCATATGGTAATTTTCTTTCTATTATATTGTTTTAAACACCAAGAGAGTTGGTCACAATCTCAGCCTCAAGCAACTACCTGGGACTTTTCTACTAAGGTACATGCGAGTTGCAATCTGAATTGGAGAAGTTTCTCGATCTGATAAAATGACAGATCCTTTATTGATTTGAGTCATTCTGGAGGCACTCACACAGAAGCAAGCCATACAAAAGTTTCATGCCTCAAAATATCTAAATAAGGTGCTGTGATACAATGCATTTCCCCCCCAGGAAATTCTACAGCAGACAACACAAAACAAACAGTAGCTGTGTGAGAAAATTCTGTCTCTTTTTGAAAATCACTAAAACATTTCCCCCCCCAAATGTGGGTGATACTACTTGTCCCTTTCATTTAGGTACAACATAGATTAGTAGATTGCATTCAGTGACAGCATGACCCTGGAGGGCAACCTCATTTGAAGAGGACAATATATGGCTACAAATTCCTTGAACTCCTATCTAGAATAGAGCATTGTTTCCATTGCAAATGATGCCCTGCAGTACACTGACTTCTACCCTTCCCCCTATTACTTTTGCTTCTTCCCTTGAAGCTGACAAAAGCATTTAGCAAAATGAGGAAATAGTTTGGAGTGCAGCTGAATCAAATCCTAAAACAAACAGCTAAAGATAAGTGTGCCACATGAACAGCTCCTAATTGTTCTAGGATAATTCACTCAAAATATAATGATGTTGTTAGGAAGAATGCACTAGTTTCTCGTGGATTAAGAGAAAGCCATTTGGAGAAGATGAAAGGGCGTCTAGCAGTTTGAATAGAAGCATAAAAGATTTCAAGAACATGAAATTACTTTTTTGCCTGATAAGACATTTATCTGTTTTTCTCCATACTTGTGCTAAATGAGCTCTAGAAGATAATGTATTAACATCTTTTGAATATAGAAAAGTTGGAATTCTGCCCCCAACCACTTAAAGAAGAGACATTAATAATCAGTGTTGTAGTTATGGCTGCTTCTAATGAGGATGTTTTTTGTCCTGGATGATAACTTAACTAGTGTTTTCTGAAAGCAATCCAGGACTACTGACCAGGATCTAAAGCCATGTGAAAGATATTCGTGGAAATTAGGAATGTATTATTGAACACTAAATTTATCAAATTATTAATTTAATATTTGATCATTATTCATAATATTCCTTATTGTTAAATTATTATTAAAACTAGAAAAATCTTATCCAAATTTATGTTCCCATTTAAAATACAGATGTGAAAGGTCTAGAGTAAGAAATAAAACAAAAGAACAAAAAATCTTAGATTATTTAAAAAAAGGCTCTCCTTGAAGACACCCTCTTAATACAATGAATAGTTACTACTTAGAACCTGGAACTTACTTTTCAACTCAATGTAGCAAAGGTTCAGAAAAATCAGTCTTGAGTGCTGTATAGCACTGTGAAAACTTTGTCAGCTGAGGTAAAAGTAGGCCTCCCCACCCCCAAAATGCAAATCCAGTTAATTTTATATTTTAAGCTGCTGCTTCTGCCTTGACCTCCTTGAGAGATCCCCTTTGGTACATATTTTGAATTAGAATGACTATATCCACTGTGTTTTATTGATGACTCTTGGACTGCCCTAGCTTTCTTTCCTATACCTACCCTGAGATGGTATTTATACTACAGCTTATCTCATGACACTTCCTTGTAAAGACTAACATTTTTATTCTGGTTTATGACCCAAGGACTGTGGCCTTGTGTACTGCTGCCACTAATATCCCTGTGGCTTTCATTTCATCCCTTAGGAACTTTTAGCCTGCTTTTTATGGTGGGGATCTTGAGTTACTGTAAATTTAGAAGAAAGGCCCAAATCAGGGAGCAATGTTTCTTTGCTAAAATGTAAATAAGAAGACTTGTTTTGTTTTTGTTTTTTGGCTAGGCAATGGTGGCCAGACTTGAACTCAGGTCCTCCTGACTCTAGGGCCAGTACTCTATCCACTGAGCCACCTAGCTGCTCCCCAAGAAGGCTTGTTTTTAAGGTGTTAATGGAATTTCCTCTGGACTTCTTTAGGTAAAGTAGGATTTGCCTTTAATATGTTGTAAATCACTGAATAGAGATATTGCAATTGTGTATTTTTATTGACCAGAAAGGGTAAGAAAATTAAAGCTTAGGGACTTCAAACAAAGATCCTTGAGTTTACATGTGGAAAGTTGATTTAAGCCTAGGTTATCAGCCCTCTGCAGTTACATTAGAGAAGACTGAAGATAAACATTGCTTTTGAGATTGGTAGGTTGACTGCCCAGAACTCGGTTTTCCTATAGTTTTATTTTGGGAGAGGAGATTTGCTAAGATTTTTCACTATGTTTTACTAAGACAGACTTTGATCATGACATATCGGTATATGCTATGTGGAAAATAGAAGAAACAAACAAGTCATAATCCCTATCTCTCTGCATGCACCTCAGTGCTCATACAGTGGAATGAATTCCATTGCAAATGTAGTCCAACAGCAAGAAGGGCTCACAAATTTATAAATGCCTATAAACTCTCCCTTTTAGAGGTAATTTCTTGCCTAAAAGGGATACTCAAGTCTCACCTACCAAATATTTACCACCACCTGTCCTTCCATGTTCCCATCCTCACAGCATTCAGACTGGCTTTCATCTACTTCAAAATCATAAATATCAGGATTATGGCTAGGCAGCTGGGTGGCACACTGGACAAAGCTCAGGTCTGGAATCAGGAAGGCTAATCTTCCAGAGTTCAAATTTGGCCTCAGACACATACTAACTCTGTGACCCAGGGCAAGTCACTTAATTCTGTTTGCTTCAGCTCAGTAAAATGAGTTGGAGAAGGAAATGGCAAACCACTCCAATGTCTTTGCCAAGAAAATCCCAAATGGGGTCATAAAGAGTTGGACACAACTGGAAAAACAAATGAATACACACACCATGGCTAGATTCTTATGTTCCTCAAATATCACAGTGTGCTTTTAATCAAATGGACTCCCACAATTCCTCTCATAAAGATGATAGATGGAAAAGAAGTCTTCTCAAATAAAGGACAAAACCTGTGTCTCTCTACCAAGGACACTGACCTCCCTGATGTTCAAATAAATGACTGTATCTCTTGACTTTGTATATATTCACTGACTATTCTCCTTGCCTGGAATTCTCTTATCTCCTTGCCCTCTCTGGCTTCATTCATGTCCTAGCTAAAATTTTACCTTCTTCTAGAAGGCCTTCCCAATTCCTCTTACCACTAGTGCCTTTCCTCTGTCTATCATCTTCAATTATATAGCTCATATTTGTACACACCTGTTTGTGTTTTGCTTTTCATTGTACCCCTACAATTAGGACAATGCCTGTAGTAGTTGATTAATAAATATTTATTGACTAACTGTTGACTGACTTCTCCTCAAAACC
>NW_020954720.1:5982073-6049232 GCF_900497805.2 Vombatus ursinus
TTTTTCCTGGATGCTTGAAAAATCATTATTACTGGTATTGTGAAATTTAGACACTTTCATTTTTAAGAATGACATTTTTTCTTCTGATAGTATGTATGGATGTGATCAATTTGTGCTTTGTTGCATGTATTAAGTAATTCTGCACAGTTTTCTTTGAAAGAAATTTTTTAGTAATGAAACACTACTGCCTCTGAAGAAATATAGATGAATATCGCATAGAGGACGATAAAAAGGTACATTGTTGGAATGAGCAAGCTGCAATGTATAATAACTGAGGACTTCCTAAGAGTCACAGGAGGAAAAGATGTCATCAAAGAATCATATGACAGAGGAGAAAGATCTGGTAGGAATGTTCCACTGGTAACCTTATTGTATTCAAAAAGGGGGGAATGCCTCCAGCACATTAGATAGACCAAAAGATAAACTTTTTAAGAAGACACAGATGAGAGTATCACAGGATGGGCAGGGAAACTCCAAAAATCAATAAGATCACAGCTTCATTTAAGTATTTTCTGCTGCATTGCATAGTACTCATGTACTTTTTTGACTTATGTTCTTAGAAACCTGTAATCTCTAAGTAGCTAACGTGCATTGTTTCCAAGGTCAGTTACTTTTGCTTGTAGAAAGCTCATGAATTCTTTTAAACATTTCTTTTTGTTTCTCTTCTGACAAATTTCCATTTGCTTTTATATTTTGACTTTTATACCTCTTGTTCCCTCTTTTAGAGACCATTTCTTTAGAAATGCTCTCCAAATTGTGCCTTCCAAATTCTACTCCCGCTTTTTTGTTTTTATTCTTCACTAAGCTTTTTTTTTTAATTTAATCTCATTCCTAGTAGTTTATTCTAATAATTTTCTTTTGAGCCACTTTGGAGTTTCTTGGTTTTGTTCCATGATCTTGAGAGAGTTCATATAATTCTTTTTAATCATTGAACTTCGGTTGATTTTCTTTAAGGAACAATAATATTTGTTCATGCTGTTAGGGACTCTCTAAGGTTTTACTCATTTTTCCTTTTGTATTTGAGTTTTTCTGCTGGCTTATCTGCTTGGGTGCTAGGATTTCACTCAGGTTTTATTTCTTCCCTTGAACTTTGGTCTTTTAGCATTTTCTTTGTATTACCACTTAGTTGTCTCTGGGTTTCCTCTTCGCTCTTTGACCCTTCCCCTTCCTATTGCTACACAGTCCCTTCCCACCAAAGACTGGGTGTTTCAGACTCTTCAAATCTGAGTGTTGTAAAGGCCTGTCCTGGGTGTTTGGAATAAATGCTGTGGAGAGAAGAGTGACTCCAGACAGATTCACAGTCTCCTCTGTTTTAGGCATGAACACTTTTTCCCTTTCTAGCCAACTCTAATTTGTACTCTGTAAAGGAATCTATACTGACTACATCTTCTTTCCTGACCCTTCCCACCCCCTTTTCATTCACTCCCTTTTGAGTCACTGCCATGTTGGGTCAGGCAGGGATAGGCACAGGTGACTTCTGAAATACAAATCTATGAAGTTTCTTGTACTTACTGCATCTTGTACATAGATTGGGTTGAGGGTAGGGTGGGGATGCTAAGTAGGAATTCAAAGAAATTAATTCTCCCAGTGCTATTTCATGGGTTTTATACCTTAAATAGTGTTTCTGTCTTGTGAATTTAGCTTCAGTCACCATATATCTGGCATATGATGTCTTTTTTTTTTCCTGAAGCTTTTGGGTTAAGGAGGTTTGAGGAAAACAACTACACCATCATTTTGGTGATTATGTGGTCTTTTCCTTTATTTCTGTGAAAATTTTTTAAAAATGTTTAATTATAAGTACCACATGTATTTGGCAGGCTAGTTCCATGATATTTTATGAATTTTGTTATTTTAATACTATTTCTTCCCAGCTCTCCTTCCTGGTATTCCTTAATAATGTAGAAAAAATACTGGTATTTTTAGTTTATACTCTATGGCTTTAAATTTACCTTTTATTTGTCTTGATTCCTCTTTTATTGTTTCTCCAGGATTTTCTAAATAAACCATCATGACATCTACAGATGCAAATAATTTTACTTCTTTTCCACATTTTATTCCCTTAATTATTTTTCCCTGGATAATTGCTGTAGTTCACATTTTTAGTCCTGTGTCAAATAATGGTCATACGGTACATCTTTGTTTCATCATTTACTATGCGTGTGTGTGTGGGGGGGGTCTGTGTGTAGGTTAAGTTATCCTAGATATACATAACTATACTATATAAAGAAAAAAATCAGTTATGACTATAATCTCTCTAAGTTGTTTCATTTGCAAAAAGGACACAGATAGATAATGACGTCTAAGGGCTCTTCCAGTTCAAAACCCCATAATTGTATGATGTTAAGACTACAGTGTCCTAAACATGATCTGGGACATATGCTGTCTTATCATTGATATCCTTCTCCTAATGGAGCAAGTGACAGGGATGGTGACATTTAGCAAAGTGGGCTCTCTTGGAAGGGATACAGCTGTATCTGCTACAAAGAGGGCAATGAACGGCCTCTCAGCCCTAGCATAGTTTGCATGAGTATAGGATTATGCCATTTTGGTTTTGCAATGGCCCTACGGTCATTTGGAGGTTCATAAATTCAACATTTCAGCATCTGCTAGGCTGGAGATAGTGGTTAATCTTGATGATACACTTAGTCATTCCTGGATCCAACCCAACATGCTGAATTGGTCTAAGCTGCCTTCTAATGCTGATGCCATTACCTGCTATTTACCAGAATGGAAAAATGCTCAGTTTGGGGGGAAAAAGGATAGCATTCCTCTTGCTCATAAAAGACTGGCAGGGATTTCTCTTTATGGATTTGTGCAAAGCAGAAACCATAAGGCAATGAAGGATCCCTTCCTCCATGAAGGACTGCCAATGATTTCTCAGCTTTGCAAGATCCTTACTACCACTGCTTTATTCTAAATTTATTCACCTTGATGGTATCTCTCACAATTGATTGAAGCATCCCAAATCTTACCAACGGATAACAGAAGTCAAGGGCATCTTCAATAGCCTGAAGAACCCTATCTTTAGTTTTGTGTCAAAACTCTCAGCTTTACAAAATATAATTTGTTAAAGAGAGTGATGCATTTATTGTTACCATGGGAGCCATTCTTTCACAGGACATCCCTCCCCCACCATGCTTTCACCCTTTGAATCCTTCTTTTACTTTAAAAAAATTAATAGAGAGAGAAAAGAATAATATATAATACCTTTCATTCTTGCCTCCAGGGGCAGAAAGTCAGAGGATCCAAAAGACCAGAAAAGTCAGTGTGGAATTGTTACATGTACAACCTGAGATCTGGCAAAGTAGATATAATTCCACACCCATCATCAAGACTGGAGAAAGGACTGCTTTGGTAGGTCTTCTTGGGCCTGCCTACACCTCCCTTCTAGCTACTATGTGGACATTGACCTAGGATCTCCTTTCAAAAGAGGCAAGTCAGGCCTGATATAATCTATCCATATCACCCACAAATCCCATCTATACATTTAGACTACCTACATGAACCTTCCTATCTGATAGATCCATAAGTAGGTTTCACCCTCCCCAGCCTTTATTTTAAAGCCCTTTCTAGCACTTTGTAATGGTCATCCCTTTTGCCTGAATCTCTTCCTTCCTTATTTCCACCTTGGAGTCTGTCTTTTCCTTTAACATGCAGCTCAAGTACCATCTTCCCCATGAAGCCTTTTCTGATCTCCCAGGTGCTGGTTGCTGCCAGCCCTGTCAAACTACTATGTATTTAACTACTTTGTATTTATTGTATTGATTAACTTTCTATTTGTGTCGTCTATATTTTAGACATCTCTTCCCAGTTAGAATGTTAAGTTCCTTGTGTGCATGGGTTATTTCATTCTTTGCAATCAGTTCTCCCAGTGGTCTCAGACCCTTGAGTTTCTGTGCTCAGAACAAAGACAGATACTAACTCAACCTGGATTTTTGATTTATGCTTTCATAGATCCCCATTTAGATTCTTCCCCTCTCTCCAGGAGACAATTACCATTTTTCTGTTGGGTGTCCAGTTTTCCCTTCCACATCACAATTTTTCTCACAGCACTTTCAATATATCACAGGTTGGCATAAGAAATTTTAGGGAATTTTGTGGAAGCCACAGATGACATGTGAAGGCCAGCAGATGACACGGAAAAAGTTTAGAAACTCAGAAATGCATAAAATATGTATAGTATTACATAATATCAACATATTTTATCTTTTAATACTATAATTATTGAGATTTCTCTGGTATGAAAGGAGAGTCAAAAAATTCTTTGAAGATTTTCCAGATTGCAAGGGCACTATGCTCCTAAACCCTATGATGTGGAAGGGAGAATCATAGTTTGGTCACAAGTAAGTGTTGATCCTCTAGGATGGGTTACTGGGCAGATATTTATGGCAGATTTTTTCCCCTTTTCTAATAATAATAATTTCTAAATTTATCTTCACATCATCATAGTGGAGACACAATGTGGCATACAGGAAAGAGAACCTAACTCAGAACTCCAAAGACCTGAGTTCATGTCCCACATCTGATGCATAATGGATAGGTAACCCAGAGCAAGATCTTTAAACTCTCAGTGTTCTGAACACCGAATGAGTAAATTGCAGACAACATGCCTCCCTACTTGGGTAAAGGAAATTTTCTCAACCATGAATTCCTTCTCCTGACATTTTGCAAACCATCATCTAGGGATCTCAAAGACCCTTTTAGGAGATTCATAAGATCAAAGCTACTTTTATAATAATACTAAGACTCATTTTATGAAAAGGGAACTATCAATAGATATAGTCTACATAAATAAAAAAAACTCTTGAAAGTATCTTCAATAATTTTTAAGAGTTCAGAGATTAAAAAGTTTGTGAATTACTGCTCTAAACTAATTAAATCCTGGGTACATATCTCATTATCAGGTGAGTTGTAGAAGTAAGACTTTGTCAGAGGAGGCAATTGATGAATTGTAGGGATTGGTGGTAGCAAAATGGCAAAAAAAAAGGTGGGTTGAGATTGGTTTGTTTACTGGTGGTGGAGGCAAGGTAGGGAGGCATAAATTGACTTGCTCAATCTGAATCCACTGACAGTCTGGGAAGGCTCTCTGATGCCATTTTTTAATGGCACCTATTTTGGCATTGACCACTTAGTATTTTGCTGTGGCACATATGAATATACAGGGGAGGCTTTAGAAATGCTTCCTTTCAATCTGAACACTAGCAAAAGTGAAGTGGAGCTAAATCATTTCCCTATGCTTGTGACTAATGGCTTCTAGATGAGCTTGCAAGTTTGTCAGTGTGATTAATCAATCTCCTAGGGCAGAAACCACAGCCAGACTTTGGATGGTGTATGTTATTCCGCTATTACTATGCACCCCATAATGGGTAAGTATCTGACTTGAATTAGATCTTTCTTGAGCCAAAGCACAAGTCTGTGCTCCCAGGATGTGTTATTGCAGATGCTGTCCTTTTTCAGCCAAGCACTTTGGCCCATCGCTTGGTATGAAAAAGTCCCTTGACATCGACAGTAGAAGCTGGACTGGCTATACATTCATCATAGCCAACCAGCAGAGATTAGTTTGCTTTTTACAGATTGCTTATTGAATTTGGGTGCATGCCTTTGTTCTTTAAAGTGACAGTCACACTGACTAAAAAAAGCACCACCATGTTCAGTGGCAATATCTGAATCTATAATAATAATGATAATAATAATAATAATAATAATAATAGTTCTTTCCCCCAGCACAATCTAGAGGGTCAAAAGAAAGTGCACTTTCTGTTCAGGCTATTAAGGATCCATTAACTGGTTTCTGTTGTCCCCAAAGCTAAGCTCTTACAGTATTCCAAACCAATGCCTTATCTTACCCCACAAAGAAACTCTGACCCTACTTTAGATATCAGTATTTCTGTGGATATATACAACATCCTAATCCTCGCTTGGGCTCCAAACCTTGGGATGATCTTTTTATTCTTTCCTCTCCCTCACTCAGCTGCTAAGTCATAGCAATTCTATCTCCACAATATCTTTCATATATACCGTCTTCTCTTGATACTAACCCTGTTAAAAAGGGAAGCAGTATAGCACAGTGCAAAGATCGCTGGTTCTGGAGTCCAGGGAATTGGGTTCAAATTCTGTCTTTCATCCTGACAACTTATGTGACCTTGGAGACATCACTAATTCCCCTATGCCCAGTCTCTTCGTCTGTAAAATGAGTGGGATAGACATAGGAAAGAATGCTCCAAATACCTAATAATAAGAAAAATGCAAATCAAAACAATCTTGAGGATTCACCTCATGCCCAGCAAATTGGCAAACATTACAAAAGACAGAAATAGTTAATGTTGGAGTGATTGTGGAAAGATAAGCACACTAATACATTGTTGGCAAGTTGTGAGATGGCATAGCATCCTGGAAAGCACTATTGAATTATGCAAATGAATTGATAAATTTCCATACCTTTTGACCAAGAGATTCTGCCAATAGGCATATTCCTCAAGGAGATCATTGGCAAAAAGAAAGGCCATGTATACCAAACTCTTTATAGCTCTGTGTGTGTGTGTGTGTGTGTGTGTGTGTGTGTTAGCAAAGAGCTGGAAACAAAATAAGAGTGCATCTTTGGGGGAAATGACTCAACAAATTATAGTACATGAACATAATAAAATAATTCTGTAAGAAAGAACAAACATGATACAGAGAGTATGCTGAGAACTACGTGAATTGAAGCAATGTGAGGTCAGCACAGTCAGAAAACAATATACACAATGACCATAACAATGTAAAGAGAACAATATAATTGATACAAAATGTTGTAAAATTATAGAGAACAAGCTTGGCTCCAAAGAGGAAACATAAGAAAATATTTTCCCAACTCCTTTGCAGATGTTGGGTTCACAGGTATGAAATACTGTATATAATATCAGACTTTTTTCAATGTGTTAAGCAGTTTTGTTGAATTATTTTTCTCTTTTAAAAAAGGCTTTGTTGGAGTGAAAGGATAAGAGATACAGGGAGAAATCTAGGTGATAAAAACCAAAAGATATTAGTGAAATCTATTATTTTATATGAGACTGTACTGGCCGCACGCTGACCTTCTGACAGCCGTGTGCCAGTACCCACTCCTTCTATAAGGAGTACACTACCAGAGTCTTACCCACACCCGGGTCTTCGGTCCTCAGCCGGATCACGACACAGAGACGAGCCATCGGGAGGTGCCAACACCAGAGCTTTATTCAGAGGCCAACACAGCAAGCCATCATAGCAAGCCCAAGCAGCAAGGCCAGAGCAACAGGGCAGGAGCCAGGGGAGAGCACGTGTGATCTGACCACGCTTGTTCCTAAAAACCTACCTAGCCCCTCCTCCCCAGCCCGCTTACTAGCCAATGATTGTAGGGTCAGATACCAGAAGGGGCTGTCTGAATTTAGCACACCAAGGGGGAGGGAGTGACGTAGGAGGCTAGGACCGGATATAGGAAGGAAGCATCTGGGAATGGCGCATAGACAAGAGTACGTGACCTAGGAAGTCAGACTCAGGAGGGGTCTGGGTCAGTGCTGCACAAAGGGACCCAGGAAGTCAGGAAGGTCACAAGAGGCATCTGGGAATGACGTTGCATATAGGGAGGGGACTAAGCAGAGGGAACTCAGTCCTCTGCCGTCCCACTCCCACGTGGCACCGCCCCTTGCCTCAGGAGCTCAAGCTCCGACTACTTCCTTGTACCCAGCTTATCTCACAAAGCACTGCCCAATTGCCTCAGGGCTTCTCCTTATCCAGCCCATCCCAGTTCACCACGACTCTGCCTACCACAGCCCCTGCCTCGACTTCCAAAATACCCAGATCTTACCTTACCCTTGCCACAGCGCCCAACCTGGTAGCTGCCAACATCAGACAGTCCCTCACATGAGACAATTGGATAAGATGACCTCAGTTCTTTTCTGGTCCTACATCTATGATCCTAGGATTCTATTACTATTGTAACATCATCCTAAATGCTGTACCTAATCATTTCTTCCCTCTTTAATCCATCCTTCACACAGCTGCTGTATTAGTGTTCGAAATAAAAAAAAAAAACTAACTTCCCCACTCAAAAACTTTCATTAGCTCCTTGTTGTCTGTTAGATAAAAACAAGTCTGGCATTTAAAATGGTAGGAATTAGCCATGGAAGAGATTTTTAAAGATTATCTAGTCCGGGCTCCTCATTTTACAGATGAAGAAACTGAGGTTTAGAGATGTTTTAAGTGTGTGACCAAGGGCCAAAGATAATTGAGTAAGTAGCAGGATTTGAACCATAGTTGTCCAATTCCAAATTCTGTGGGGTGTGTGTTTTGTCTCTATTACGTCCTCTACATTTTGACTCTAACTTGTCTTTCTGCTATTTGATTCTATATCTTTTAGTATTCTCTATAATCCAGACAAAAAGATCTCAACAGGTTAGTTTGTTGTGACAAATCTATTGAGATAAAATTTAAGAGAGATAAATGTACTGTCTTACCATGGATTTAAAAAATCAACTTGACAAGCACAAGATGGGCATGGTAGGCCTAAACAACAGTTGGAGGAAGACCTAGTGGTTTTAATAGCTTGAAATCTTAACATGTCAATAGAATCTAGAAGTGATTTTTCAAAAAGGGAATTTTATGGTAGGTCACATAAGAGGTATCCAAGATAAGAGAGGTATCAGAGCTGGTGTACCTTGCCTTGCTCAGACTGTACCTGGAACAGCATGTTCAATTTTGATTGCCATAATTTAAGAACTTTCATCAAACTGGGGAACATCTACAATAGAGGAACCAGAATGATGTAAGATCTAGAGATCATGCCATATGGGCATCAAATGAGGAAGAGGGGAGGTTTAGCCTGGAGAATAAGAGGCTTAGGGGGACCAGATAGCTGCCTTGAAGGATTTGAAGGGCTGCCAGTTGGAAGAAGCATGAGAATTATTCTATTTGTCCCCAGAGGGGAAGGCTAGGAGCAATAGGTAAAAGATATAAACAGGCATATTTAGGTTTGAAGGGAGAAATTTCATAACAACAAGAGTTATACAAAAGTACAATGGGCATCCTAAAGAACCATTAGGAAGTAGAGGGTTCTTTCTCATGAGAGGTCTTCAGGCAAAGGCAAAGTGAACTCTTATAAGGTATTTTGTAAAGAGGATGTTTGTTCATTCCTAGATCAAGCTAATCTAGTAACTTCCAAGATCTCATTCTGCTCCCACATTTCTACATGTACACAAGCCTGCCTTCTGCCATTCCTGGAATGGCAAAATAAAATCCATCCTTGTCTGCTTTAAGGTCAAATTTGGATACTACCCCTTCAAAAAAACCTTTTCTGATAAAAGTTGTCTCCTTCACTTGCCTTATAACATTTTGTCTGGATCTCCTCATTGCCTTAATTACATTTTGTCTAGCTAATTTGAGCACATTTTCTCCATTCCAAGAAGATGTCAAGTTCCTTGAAATCAAGAATTGTGTTGTTTTCAAATGTCATATTACCAATGTCTGTACCTCACCATTTTTTCTTTACCAGGCTTATAACTTCAAAGGTGTAGAAAACTACCAGTAAGACATTTCCTTTATCTACCAAAGAAGAACAATACTCTTTCTATAATTCATACTTTTAGGGACTTCTGTGGAGACAATCTGAGGTTAAGTGACTTGCCCAGGGTCAAAAAATCACTATATCAAAGATGGGACTTAAATCCAGGTCTTCCTAATTCTAATACCAGCATTTTACCCACTACATCATGCTCTCTCTGCCAGTGCACATATTTGTTGTTGTTCAGTCATTTCAGTCATGTCTGATTCTTCATGATCCCATTTGGGGTTTTCTTGGCAGAGATACTAGAGCAGTTTTCCATTTCCTTCTCTAGCTGATTTTATAGATGAGGATCTGAGGCAAATGGGGTTAAGTGACTTACCCAGGGTCACACAGCTACTGAGTAAGTGTCTGAGGCCAGATTTGAACTTGGGAAGATGAGTCTTCCTTACTTTAGGTCTGGAACTCTATCCATTCTGTCACCTAGCTGCCCAGTGCACATAATAGATACTTAATAAATGTTTGTTTCTTCAATTGAATTTTCTACCTAAATGGATATTGCTGCTTGTTACTCATTTATCCTCAGAGGGTATATATTTTAATCATTATGTTCCTGCTTGACTCACCAGTTTATACTTTTAACTTCAAAAAATACATAATGAAGCAATCATTACCTTCACTTAGGTTGAAAATCAATCTCATCTTTCCTATGTTTTAGCTCAGGAGAGGCAAAATCATGTACTCATCTTAAATGTATAGTTTGCCCACTCATTTCTTGTAGTATCATTCTAGTTGGCCTTTAAGGGAAGGGTCATCTCCATACCTCCTCATCCATGACCACTACCACCACTCTGATAAAAAAATAGTAGAGCCAACCTAGAAGATAGTTTTATTCTAGGAGTGATCTTCTTGTCTTACCCTCCTTTATTCTTGACCTGGGTTATACCAGCTCCTAGGGACTACATAAGAGTAACAACTCAGACTTCTGAGAGCCAAGATGGTGAAGTAAGCAGTGAATCACTGTAACTCTCCCATATTCACCTCCAAACAGCCATAAAATAGCACCCCAAAACAAATCCTGGAACAGCAGAACCTGCAAAAAGATGGGGTGAGATAACCTGTTAGCCCAAAAAACTTGGAGGATGAGAAAGAAAGGCCCATCTCACTCAGGTGGAAGGGGAGCACAGTCCAGGATGGGAAGCAAGCCAGCAACAAACCCCACTTCACCAAACCAGTGGGAGATCCTAAATCCCAGTGTGGTGGAGCAGGCAAATGCCAAACAAACAAATGAACCAACAAACAAAACCCGTGGGCTTTAGCATGGCCAAGTGAACTGGCAGACTCTATCTCCAAGAGCCACCATGTGCTTCAGTGTAGCCTGGGGCAGACAGGCATCCTCCAGTGGCCAGACCATGCTTCAGTGTAGTCCAGAGGAAAAGCAGAAACATTCCACAGGTCTCAGCACACACCAGATATCACCACTAGGACTCCAGCTCAGCACCAGGTAAGCTGCAAGACTCCTAGGCCTCTAAAGCACCAGCCACCCCCACCCCACTCCCTCGGTGCAGCACTAGACATGAGGGTCCCCTGTAGGCCTCAGGACAACATCAGTGCAGCACCAGGTAAACAGCCAGAGGCTGTAGCCATTAGGACAAGAAGTAGGAAACAGTGCTCTTTTCACCCTAGGAGCAGAGCTCAAATTTAAAAGAAAAGGTCAAAAAAAGATGAGCAAACAACAACAACAAAAAAAGAATCTGATTATAGAAAATTGTTATGGTGACAGGGAAGACCAGGACACAAACTCAGAAGAGGACAACAATGTCAACAAGCCTACAGGCAAAATCCCAAAGAAAAACGGGATGTGGTTTCAAGGCCAGAAAGAACTCATGGAAGAACCCAAAATGGAGCTTAAATATCATGTAAGAGAGGTTGAAGAAAAATTTGGAAAAGAAATGAGTGATGCAAGAGAATTATGAAAATGAGTCAAAAGCTTGGAAAACTGCTTAAAATGTAGAATTGGTCAAATGAAAAAGGAGATGTAAAAATCCACTGAAAAAAAACCAACACCTTGGGGCAGCTAGGTGGCACAGTGGATAGAGCACCAGCCCTGGATTCAGGAGGACCTGAGTTAAAATCCGGCCTCAGATCACACTTACTAGCTGTGTGACTCTGGGCAAGTCACTTAACCCCATTGCCTAGCCACAAACAAACAAACAAAAACAACAACAACAACAAAAAGAAAACAACACCTTAAAGAGTACAATTGGTCAAATGGAAAAGAAAGTACAAAAGCTAATTGAGGAAAACACCTTAAAAGTGAGAATTGGGTAAATGAAAGCTAATGACTCTATGACACATCAAGAATCATTCAAACAAATTCAAAAGAATAAAAAAAAGACAGAAAATGTAAAATACCTCATTGGATAAATAACTGACCTGGAAAATAGATCCAGAGATGTAATATTAGAATCATTGGACCACCTGAAAATCATAATCAAAAAGAAGACCTGGACACAGAAACTATCAATGAAAACTGCCCTGATGTTTTGGAACCAGAGGGAAAGTACTCATCAAAAGAATCCAACAATCACTTCAGGAAAGAGATCCCAAAATAAAACCTCCAAGGAACATTATAGGAAAATTCCAGAACTATCAGGTGAAGGGAAAATACTGCAAGTGGCCAGAAAGAAGCAATTCACATATCACGGAGTCACAATTTAGGATTACACAGGACTTAGCAGTTGCAACAATAAAGGATTGGAGGTGATGGAGCATGATATTCCAGAAGGCAAAGGAGCTATGACTACAACCAAGAATCATATACCCAGCAAAACTAAACATAATGCATCAAGGGGAAAATGGTCCTTCAGTGAAATAAAAGGATTTCAAGTTTTCATAGGGAGAAGATCAGAACTAACCCCAAAATTTGACTTCCAATATCAAGAATCAAAAGAAGCATAAACGGGTAAAAAGGGGAAAGAAAACATAAGGAATTCAATAGAGCTAAACTGTTTATATTCCTACACAGGAAAATGGTACTTGTAATTCCTAAAAATTGTATAATACAAGTAGAAAGAATATACATAGAAGATATGGGTATAAGATGAATTTGAGGGAATGACATAAAAATTTAAAGGATGAGTAAGAGGAGCACAATAGGTGTAGAAGGAAAGGAGGGGGAGAATGGGGTAAATTATCTCACATGAAGAAATGAGAAAGCCCTATTACAGTGGAGGGAAAACATCTTGCTAAAAGGTACCATAGACAATGAAGCAATATGAATACCAAACGTATATGCACCAAGTGATACAGCATCCAAATTCTAAAGGAGAAATTAATTGAGTTACAGGAAGAAAAACACATCAGAACTATACTAGTAGGGGACCTCAACTGTCCCCTCTCAATACTAGAGAAATCCAACCAAAGAATAAACAAGAAAAAAAATAAGGAGGTAAATAGAATATTAGAAAAGTTAGATACGACAGACTTTTGGAGAAAACTGAATGGGAATAAAAAGGAATATACACTATGAGCAAATTAGAAGACCAAGGAATAGTCTATCTGTCAGATCTGTGGGGAGGGGAAGAATCCATAACCAAACAAGAAATAGAAAATATTATGAAATGTAAATAATTTTGGTTATTATTAATGATTATTATTAAATTAAAAAGCTTTTGTATAAACAAAATAATATAACCAAGATTAGAAGGAAAGCAGAAATCTGGGAAACAATCTTTACAGCAAGTGTCTCTGATAAAGGCCTCATTTCTCAAATATATAGAGAATTGAGTCAAATTCATAAGAATACAAGCCTTTCCCCGGTTGATAAATAGTCGAAGGATATAAACAGGCAGTTTTCAGATGAAGAAATCAAAGCTATCTATAGGTGTATGAAGAAGTGTTCTAAGTCATTTTTTATTAGAGAAATGCAAAATTAAAAGAACTCTGAAGTACCAACTCACACTAATCAGATTGTCGACCATGACAAAACAGGAAAATGATAAATGTTGCAGAAGAAAAGTAGGAAACATGCATTGTTGGTGAAGTTGTGAATTGATCCAACCATTCTGGAGAACAATTTGGAGCTATGTCCAAAGGATAGCCAAACTGTGCCAACCCTTTGATATAGCAATACCACTAGTAGATCTATATCCCAAAGACATCATACAAAAGGGAAAAGGACCTATATGTGCAAAATATTTGTAATGACCCTTTTTGTGGTGGCCAAGAATTGGAAATTGAGGGGATGCCCATCAATTGGGGAATGACTGAACAAACTGTGGCATATGCACGTAAAGGAATATTTTGTGTAATAAGAAATGATGAACAGCAGATTCAGAAAAATCTGGAAAGACTTGTATGTGAAATGAGCATACTTGAGAGTGAAATGAGCAAACCTGAAAGTGAAATGAGCAGAGTCAGGAAAACATCATACTGCATATCCACAATCTTGTTTGATGATCAACTATAAATGACTCTGCTCTTCTCAACAACACAATGATCCAAGATAAGTATAAAGGACTCACAAAGAAAAATGCTGTCCATATCCAGATAAAGAATTAATGAACTCTGAATATAGATAGAAGCTTATTTTTTCACTTTATTATTTCTCATAATTTTTCCTTTTGATGTGTTTCTTCTTTCACAATTGTGACTGATATGGAAATATGTTTTACATGATAGCACATGTATAAAGTAGATCAAATTGCCTACCATTTTCAGAAAAGGGGAGGGGACAGAGGAAAGAAGAAAAATTTGGAACTCAATCTGTGAAAATGAATGCTAAAATTTTCTTGACATGTAATTGGGGAAAAAATAAAATATTATTATTTTTTTTTTGATGAGGCAATCAGGGTTAAGTGACTTGCCCAGGGTCACAAAACTAGTAAGTGTCAAGTGTCTGAGGCCAGATTTGAGCTCAGGTCCTCCTGACTCCAAGGTCAGAACTCTATCCACTGTGCCACCTAGCTGCCCCTTAAAATAAAATATTATTTTACAGAAAGAGTAATAGCTCATCCTCAAAATATCCAGTGTCTCATTTGATGTTCACAACAACCTGTTTGTCAGGCAGGTTTTATTGAGCCTGAAGATCAAAGATGTTAAGTTCTTGAGGCCAATAAATGGTCGAATCAGGAGTTTTCTCTCTACTGTCTTTCTCATAAAGGTAAAGACTTGATTCTTCCTCCTCCCACACACGCCATCCCTCATAAGTATATTTTGAGCATCCCAACAAGTACAATATGTACAACAGCTGACTGTTTCCTACAGAGGGGGTATTTGGCTTCTTTGATTCTTCCAGAAAAGAATATTTAACTAATTAGTGGCCAAGAAATGGCTAATGAAATGTCTGATACTAATAGAAAGACAGCAGATAAGAAGGAAATCATACGAAAAAAATATTTAGAATTCAAAGGAGCTTGAGACTCCCTCTAGATTATCACCACCACATTACACATGAGGAATTTGAAGCCCAGAGAGGGTAATGGATTCCAGGTTGCACAGTTAATAATAATGACAGCTAGCTTTTACACAGTTTTGTAAGGTTTGCAAAGCACCTAGCAATTATCATCTAATTTTATCCTCACAATGATCCTGGGAAATACTTGTTATTATTATTCCCATTTTATAGATGAGTAAACTGAGAGATTAAGTAACTTGCCCAAGTCACTAAGCTAATCAATGTCTGATGCCAGATTTGATCTTAATTCTTTGCTTCTCTAACTTCTGTACTACATAGCCTAGTTCATAAACAGTAGAACCAAAAGCCTCATTTCAGTTTTCTGATTCCATATCTTTTTTTTCTCCCAATTGCACCATTTTGCTTCTCAAGGAACTACTTAAGCAACTACCTCATCTAAAAATCCAAAATATAGGAAATCTCTAACCAAGTAATCACAAGCTTTTATTGACAACAGAACAGTGCCTAGAAGCTACTAAGTGCCAGGGGAAATACAGGAAAAAATATAGTACATAGCTTCTGCTTTCAAGTTTACCTTCCAGTTGGGAATATAAGATAAAAATTAATGGAACATAGGGAGCTCCCTATGAAAATAAAATTGGAGGTCGTGTCCCTAGCACTATTCCCTCAAACAGAGTAGGCATTCAATATTGATCATGTTGTTTGGTTGATTGAAGGGCAAGACAAAGTAATCCCAGGTGATGCCAAATTATCATCTATTCTCCAAATTATGATCTATTCTGTGAATTGGATCAATTCACAACTTCACTGGATATTTTGAGGATGAGCTATTACTCTTTTTGTAAAATAATATTTTATTTTAAGGGGCAGCTAGGTGGCACAGTGGATAGAGTTCTGGCCTTGGAGTCAGGAGGACCTGAGCTCAAATCTGGCCTCAGACACTTGACACTTACTAGTTTTGTGACCCTGGGCAAGTCACTTAACCCTGATTGCCTCACCAAGGCTTACCTTCAGACAGGCTGAAGTTATCTCCAGTCAGAAAATTGTGTGTGTGTGTGTGTGTATTAAAAACAACAACACTATAAGGCATTTATATAGTTTTTAAAGGTTTAAGCAAAGCACTTGACAAATATCATCTAATGTTATCCTCACAACAATCCTGGGAGATAAGTGTTACTGTTATTTTTATTTTACAGACAAGTAAAACTGAGGCAGAGAGAGATGGTCAGTAAATAAGCAGTTATTAAATAATTGTCACATGAAGAACGCTCTGCTAAGAGTTGCTCACCATCACATAGCTAATAAGTTTCTAGATTTGAACTAAGATCTTTGGGACTCTAGGTCTAATGTTCTAGCCATTCACCACCTTGATGAGATTTCTGTTTCTCTGTAGCAAGCTCCAAAATGTTGCTTAAGTCTTTACAGTTTTCCAGTCAATATGGTCTTAAAAATATACCTATACATAAATCTTCTGTTCATTATTAACATAATTTTTTATACCAGGCAACTAATGCTGAGGGAAACTAGCCTCTCACCCAAGCTTAAATTGACGAGATCTAGAAAGTTAGCTTTACTAAATGTGCTCAGGGATCCTTGGAGGTTACTTTTAGAGAATAGGCTTCAGTTATTGGGGACTGACTTAAAACTTGGGCCAGGAGTCCTAGCAAGCTTAGTTCGTGGTTAGATAATCAATATAATTCCCCACTTTTAAAACTGTTGAAGAAAGTGATTCAAGAGTGCAGTGTAGACTAAACAAACCACAGAACATGCATATTAGTTGCTTCCATAGAAGCACATTTCAGAGAAAATTAATTTTTCAGGGGGTGATTGATGTCTAAGTGGATAATAATAAAATGTCTGGTAAGGGCTTAACAATTTTTTCGAGATTGACATTCTTCCTCTGTCCCCTTGCCCCACACCTCCTGGTGAAAATGCAGGCAAGATTCAAAATGAAAAGATGTCTTTATTAAAAAACAAACAAACAAACCAGTATATCATTTGTCACTTCTTTGTGGAAGTTTCTGGAAACCATAAAATCCACAGATGTACTACTTCACAAGCAAATGAGACATTTATCAAACCCCTCCTACATTCCTATCACTATGATAGGCACTGAGTAGTTACAAAATAAAACTCATTCTGTATCTGGAGAAGCTTATGCTCTAGTTGGAGGGTGGGGACCACAAGCATGGAAACTTGAGATCTTTTTGAGCAACTAGTACATAGTAGATGCTTAATAAATATTTCTTGAATTACTGAAAGAATGATTAAGTATTAGAATTAGAGAGCATTTAATGCACTAAATGAAGCACGGACTGTAGAAGTTAGGGGAAAAATAATTTAAAGGTGAGCTAAAGTAAAGGGAGAGTTAGATCTGTAGAGACTTTGAAGGTTACCTACACAGAACAGGGCAGTCGCAAAGCAAGAAAAGTTTAACTGAGGATGTATAAGAAAATGCCATTCATTTTATTTTGTTTTTAAAATCATCTCTACTGAGTTAGATAAAAAAAAAACAACTACTGAGTAGATCAAACATAAGTTGATAGTTAAGTCTTAATTCAGCTTTTCATATTAAAAAATTTTATACTTTCTAATTCACTGAACATATTTAATAAAGGCGATATTAAAAATGAACAGTCCTGATATCTAAAACTGAAAGAAACCAGAGTTCAACCCTCTCCTTTTTAGAAGATGAAACTTAGAGTTAGCAGGAAAAAGTGATGTGTGTAAAGTGCCCTGGGTACAAATTCAGAGGTCTATGTATTATATGGCATCACCTCTAGTGTTGATTTGGTAGAACCAGGAGAAGTTTAATTCTGCTAGTATAGCCTTCGAGAGCTCAGGCTCCCTTCTAGACCATGAGAGATATTGGAGTATGGTTATAGTGGAAGTTGGTCTAACAGGAAGTTCTTAACTTGGGATCCAAAAACTTATTTTTTAAATATTTTGATAACTGTATTTCAATAAAATAGCTTCCCTTTGTTATCCTATCTATTTCATTTCATGCATTTAAAACATTATTCTGACAATGCTTTACCAGACCACCAATGGGGTCCATGACATTAAAAAAAGAAAAAAAAGATTAAGAACCCCTGTCTAAACTAGCAAAATCAATCATTTATCATTCATTGGAAAAGAAAAAGAAACTTTTTTTTAACTTTTAATTTATGGAATAAAACACATTTTCATAACACAGTACAACAAAAAAGATGATTGCATATGAAACTGTAAATCTACTATGTACAACTTGCTGTTCCTTTCAAATATATAACAAAATTATCATGTAAATTTCTTTTTTTTCTACCCCCTCCATGGCTACCATGAGACACAAATAGGTGTGTGTATATATGTATATGTTTATATATGTGTATATATATATACATGAAATTATTCTATACATATTTTTGTCAGTTTTTTCTCTGGATTCAGATGATGTCTTTCTTCATATGTACTGTATACAATAACAGCAATATTATTTTTTTTTCAGCCAAAGTTAAGATTTATTAGAACATCCGTAATATTGGGAAGACTCTTTGAGGAGTCTGAATGTTAATAAGCTATTGACTAGATTTTAAGAATCTGAGCAATGTCTAGATTATAAGAATCTAAGCACCCTAATGGAGACAAGATGGACTGCATACAGAAAGACTGTGGGAGGAATCTAGGAGTGGCCAAGTAGTTTGGGGTGACTGGAGAAGAGGTCTAAGGAAGATCTGAATGGTAGTGGCCAGTAAACTGGGGTGAACAGGACTCCTGGGACCTGGACAATGGAGCCTAGCTAAGATTAAGTGTGGGAAACGGCCTGAGGCCATAGGGAGGGCTAGGCTAGGTTAATTGGGAGATTGGGTGTAGCCACAAAGAAAGGCCAGTTGATGGGATTATAGCCTCAGGCAAAAGCCAGAGATTTGGCCATGTGGGAAAGTCAAGGGTTTTTCCGTTTTTGGGATTTAGCTCCCATCTTCATCATTCCCCCCCTCAAACAAATGGGACCCAAATTCTTTTGGTGTAAGGGGCAAAGGTCTCGGCTTCTGAAACTGCTTCCTGCTGGCAAGGGGCCTAGAGCTGTCCCTGCCTCAAGGGGATCCTAAAGAGGAAGTTGACTGGAACCAAGCACAGGCTTGGGGACCCAGGCTGTAGCTGCTACCCATCCCCCTACTTCCTTTCCCAGGTGGGGGAGGGCAAAATCAAAGGTGAAGGGTAAAGGGTGAAACTCTTCTTCTCCTATGGGAGGGGTTAACATACTCTCTTGACTCCAGGGAAGGGAGTGGGAGAAAGGAGTGACCAACCAGGGTTGTAAGGAGGAGTTCCAAACTCCTTAATGATCAATCACAAAATCTCCAGTGTCTGCCAAGATATTTTTAGCTGTTGTAACTTTTGCCCTGTAACCTCCATGAAGGAGAATTCAGGAATGTAGAGGGAAGGGAGTAACTAAGCCTCAGGGAACCAAAAAGCAACTGCAGTTTTCCCCAATTCTCTGTTGCTGAGAGGACTGACAGAATTGGGCATACACTTCCTGATAGGGCATCCATCCTTGTCCTCTATGCTGGGGAAGGTGTACCCAGGTCCATGGCCTCCAACCAACCCAGTGGACCAAGAGCCTGAGAGCCCAGGCCAAGTAGGAGACAGCCTCATAAATGTCTGTCCAAAAAGCACCTCCAAGCCTTGGTGCTTGGAGAGCAGCCCCAACTGCAGAACAAGAAAGGAGGGTGGAGGGAGGCTTATATACCTTCAAGTCTTGGCTGGAGAAGAACTTGGGGTTAGGCAGTTTCCCTGTATGGGCCACCAAAATGTAGAGGTTTAGGGGTGCTGGGACCCCAAGATCATGACAAACCGGTCCTACCTGAAAGAATTAGACCCAAGCCTTCTTTCAGCCAAAGACAAAGGTTTATTAGAACATCCATCATATTGGGCAGACTCTTAAGGAGTCTGAATGTTAATGAGCTATTGGCTAGATTATAAGAATCTAAGCTAACAGTAGTATTATTTTTAAAATGACTTTGATCAGATAAGTTATTTTGTGTGTTATAAATACCCGAATTAACTATAAAGGACATGGGGAATCTAAATGTCCATTTCCACATAACTTTGCTCTCTATCTCATGTTTACTCATAAATTCTCATTTATTTGTAAGTCTAAGTAATATATTCCATATTCTAATTTTCTTGAAAGATATCTTTGTATCTAGGTCATATATTTATTTTGACCTTATCTTGGGTTATAGCATTAGATATTGCTCTATACCCAGTTTCAGGCATACTGTTTTCCAGTTTTCCAAGTAATTTTTACCAAATAATGAATTCTTATCTCGAAATCTTAAGTCTTTATACTTGTTAAATACAAGGTTATTATGTTTATCTGCTGCTGTGAATTGTATACCTATATTCCATTGACCTACCTTCTATTTCTTAGCCACTACCAAATAGTTTTGATAATTGCTGTGTTATAATATAGTTTAAGATCTGATACTGCTAAATCTTCTCCCTTTATGTATTTTTTCCATTATTTCCTGTGGTATTCTTGGTGTTTTATTTTCTAAATGAATTTTGTTATTATTTTTTCTAATTTAGTAAAAAATATTGATAATTTAATTGGGATGGCATTGAATATATAACTTAGTTTGGGTAAAATTGTTATTTTTATTATATTGGCCCTGCCTACCCATGAACAATTATTATTTTTAAATTATTTAAATCTGAATTTGTATAGAGTTTTTAATAATTTTTATATAATTCCTGGGTTTGTTTTGACAGATGTACTCCCAACTTGTTTTTAAATGAATATCTTTGTTCAAGCTCTTAGATTTTCTTCTCAGACAGATACTGCTTAACAGTCCACATTACAGGTTTTACACAAATAGCAATCAGTCAAACAATTACTTACAGAAGTAAATTTCTTAGGGGGAAATTCAACTTGGAGCTCTATGCAGAATGGAATAGAGTGGAGAAAGTAAAAGCAGAGGTTCTAGCTAGGAGGCTATACTAGTAACTTAGGTCAGAGGTAATGAGATGATTAATTAAGGTCTTATTAGTAGGAAAGGAGAATAAAAGGGAAAACTGTGTGTGTATATATATATTTATAATGTATGTATTTACACCTATATGTGCATGAATTTATATATGTATATATTCTAATAAATCTTTATAGATTTTTTTGCTCTGACTTTATGCTTTGTTTTCCAGTTGACTTCACACACACACACACACACACACACATATATATGTATATGTAGATATGTGTATGAGTGTGTGTTTGTGTGTATTCCATAAAGATATTGAGGGAAGATTTGAATTTCAAGATGCTGAGTAAGGAGAAGGGGAAGAGAAAGCTTTTTACAGGAAGAAATGTTTGTCTAAATTTCTATTAGTAATTAATTCAGCAAAAATAAGGGAAGGGGTTTTCCCCTTTCAAATTTCTCAAGGTCATTGTTCTAAGTGTAATCCAGGGTTCAAAGATCATTTGCATGGAACTCTCCTTATTGGTGGAGAATGATCATTCAGTGCTTTGCAATTTTTGTGAAGGGAAAGTTGGGGAGAAGAGATCGAGTCTTCTGTCTTCCAGCTTTGAGAAAGAAAGTGTATAGTTCTAGATCCAGAGATTCCTGAAAGGAAAAGAGATTCTTGGAAGAGGTTGACATAACTGAAGTGTTGGCTTCTTTATGTTTTGGTTCTTTCCCAGAGTCTTTCTTTCCCTTCAGAAACCTCTTGTTGAAAAGGATCTAGAATTGAGTGTCTTCTTTCTAGAAGCTGGAGGACAGAAAACTAAGATTTCTCAAGATCTCTCAGGTGCAGAACATTGAGTAATTGATCTCTACCAATGATGAAAGTCCCATGCAAATGAGCTTTGAGCCTCAGGTTACATAAATTTGGGTTAGGAATAAATGTTTGTAGAACACCCTTTTTTACAGTAGTTCTACAGCACTACTATTGCTCCCACTTAGCATTTTTTTTTTCCTTTCTCTAGGAATAGAGGATTGAGATGGAAGGGAAAATGAGAGATCATCTCATGCCTAATCCCTTGCCTTCAGAAAGGTAAGTATCTCAACAGCCTAGAACTGTCTATATTTTCTTGAAGACTGCCAGGGGTGGAAATGTCATAACTTTTTCTTCAGAGAGTATTAGTTTCATCATACTAATAGCCAAGATATGTATCCTATACTGTAAATCATTTCTGCTTCTGTTTAAGGCTTTGTCTTATTTAGATTTCCACAGAAAAATGGGAAAAAGTTACCAAAAATCTCTTTCATAACTACCTTTCATATATTTTCAAGATAGGAATCATGTTATCTCTTATCCTAATTCAGGTTAATAAGCTTGGTCAATGATAAAAGAAATTAGTACTAGCATTCATGCTAATGTTGTTTTTTTTTTAATTTTTTTAATGGCATGTTTCCTTACAGCTGCTCACCAAGGCTGATACTGCAAATGTCATCCCCATTTTACAGACTGTGGCATAGAGAAATCAAATGATCTGGTCAGGATCACATAGTAAGTAAGGACCAGAACTTGAACCCAATTCTTCTGGGTGCTAGACTACTGTTCTTTCCAGTACTCCATAGCTGTAATTGACAGTCATGTTAATTTCAGTGAAACATTCAAAGCAAATAATTACTTTAGGGTCTTCACAGCACTGTTATTTTTTATGTCCCATTTTAAAAAAATTCTGTATATACTTGAACCATATTTCATAAGGAATCCAGTGTACAATGTCACACCCTATAATACTATACATGAAGTCTGAAGCATTTGTTGACTCTTTTAAAAAATACTCAACATTGGCCTACTGTAAATTAATTTAAAAAAAACTGATTAAGAATTCATGAATTAATGGTCATGGCAATTCAGATGGCAACCTCTTCATTCCTTAGCAGTAAAGTCTTTGGGAGTTGTGGGAACTATGGGAGAAAAAAGAAATCACCTGGTGTCCATTCTTTCAAATGATGAGCCTTTTCAAACTTACCTAGGCTGTCCTTTGATGACAGGTATATAGGCAATCTCCAGGCCTCTATTCCAAGCCTTTCCAGTCTGGTAGGACCTGCCAGAGCTCGTGTTCTACTTGTATATGTTTTAAGAATTGAGGGTCATCTCTATGCCATGAAAAGTATTGGCAGGGGCAGCTAGGTAGTGCACCAGCCCTGGAGTTAGGGGGACCCGAGTTCAAATTTGGTGTCTGACACATAACACTAGCTGTGTGACTCTGGGCAAGTCACTTAACCCCAATTGCCTCACAAAAAAATAAACAAAAACAAAAAACAACCAAAAAATAACATTGGAGTATTTTTTAAAAAATAAAAATAGGTTTAAATAATAAAACCAAATAATGTATTATCTTTGCTCCCTCTTCCCTCCTCTCTTAAGTCACCTTGGGGGCTCAGGAACTATTGCTAGTTAGCATTGATAAAATGAAAAATCAGTGCCAAATATCTTATTTTACAGAAGTAGAGGGGTTAGTACATGACAGTACAGTACAGTAGAGGGGTGGGTTATTCTGGTCTAAGACTTCCAGAGTCATGGCTTAGAAACAGCAAAAGCTAAATTGTCCTTGTGATTAGTTTGATCTCAACAGAGATACAGTAAAAAAAAAATATATATATATATATAAAAACAAAACAACAACAAAAACAATAACTTAGCTTCAATCAAGTCTAACTGAGAAAATAACCTTGGGAATTTTTGTCTGAGGAGGCATTCTACTGCTGAGCTCCATTCCTCAGGCATGTACAAAAGCATATATGTGGGTCCAGTATTGAGTTAACAACAATGTATCTTACAAATGACTAGAATTTACAACTCTCCCTGTTATTTAGTTTTGAAATTATTAAGATTCTTACTAAAGTTTTTTTTAACTTTTAGAATGCTCAGTCTTAACATAGAACTTACAGGGCATGAAGGTTGTTTAATAACTACTGAGTACTAAGAGAGCACCTGCTATTTTAGAGTCTCTCATATGTGGAAAGAACAAAATCCCATGATCATTTTTTTCTTTTTATGAAACTGAGGAGTCCCTCCTCCCCATCCCTTCAAATGGTAGGTTTCTCCCAGGTGGATTTTCCATCCTTATTTCTCTCACATACATAAGGAGAAATTTTTCCTTCAAACAAAAAGCCCCAAGGATGTTCAGCTTTCCCTTTGCTCTCACTGTAGCAACCCTCCTCCACCAGGCTGCCTCTTGGGTTCATTGCATTGTCCTTGTGTAATGGGTATAGCTATTTTTACTACAGTGTGACAAAAGCTCCCAGTAAGACTACATGCAACTGAAGAAAGACACAAGTATGCAATCCTCATGGTGGATTTTTTTTTTTTTTGGCACACTACCTCAAGTCTTCCTTGGAAGTAGGTAGGGTATAAATTTCCAATACATTTTGAAAAGTTTAGCTTGCCACAGGTTTAACATACTGCGTGATATGTTGCAGATTCTCCCTTTTCTCCTCTTACCTTGAGCTCTAACCCTTGGGACCTCTGTCCATTCTTTCTAGCTCACCCTATATTTAGCCTCCAGTTTAAGGCTGAATTATTTCCTTCAGTGGCCCCAACCTGGGTTGATGCCTGAGGAAACAGAATGAATGAAAAATTATTAAGCCCTATTCTAAGCTCTGGGGACATAAATAGACAAACTTAGTCATTTTCTGCTCTCAAGGAGGTCACATGCAATCTGGAGCACATCAGCCACAAGGTAAATGATTAGCTAAGAAATCCTACACATGCCATGGCAAAGCAAGTGGTAAGGGCTAGGAGTCTTACAGTCACAGAAAACATGCAGGGTTGGGGAGCTGTGCAAGGGATAGAGGTTGTGCATGTGGTAAGATCTGGGAGACCTCAGGGTAGATAGTAAGTCTTCCTGGATAGGTTTTTTGTTTTTTGTTTTTTTAAATCTGATTGGGCCCCAACTATACCACCTCAGCTTCAGATTTATGCCACTCCCTCTGAAGTCATATGATTGTAAATGACCTACAGCTACTGTTCCCTTATTTGTACTGAGGAAGATTCTTTGACTTTGTCTTGGGCAAATAGGGTACCATATTCCATTCACTTAAGCTGAATCTCCCATCTCCATCAGCTAATTCTTATATTCAGTAGTTCACCTACTCAGGGGACTATATAGAATCTAGAAGGGAAAAGGAAAGGAATACACACAGACACAGTGCCTATTATGGGCCAGGTGCTGGGTTTTGTGCTTTAAAATATTATCTGTTTTGATCCCTACAACAACCCTTTGAGGTGTAGGTGCTGTTACATCCATTTTACAGTTGAGAAAACTGAGTCAAACAGAGGAAAGGATCTTGGATAGTCATATAGTCCAAATCCTTCATTTTACAGATTAAGAACCAAGGCCACGAGAGGGTAAAACACTTGTCCAGGTAAAAAATATTAGAGGTAGCATTTAAACCAAAGCCCTATCACTCCAGATCCATCACTCTTTACACTGAACCAACCCTGATAATCTGGATGATTATCTTGACATTAGCATAGCCATTGGTGGTTTTATTTTTACATTTTTTAAAATTATTAGCTAAACACTAAAAGAAAAATATTTGCACACACACAGCGGAGCACAAAAAGAGGATTCTAAATGAAACTGAATCCACATTAAATGATACTTGTTTTAAAAAAAAATCTACATATTACTTTCAAAATGGTCCTGCTTGTCAGTGCTTGTGTTATCCTCACTGAAATTCCTTGTCACTTGATGTATGTCTTTCTGGATGCTTGAAGTATTTTTTCTTTGATGGGAATACTAGGTTTTGGTTATGGCATTACTGAGACTTTTCATTATAGGGGTTCTGCCCCTTGGAGTCGAATAGGATAAGTCTAATCCCTCTTCCATGTGATTGCCCTTCATATGCTTGAAGGTGATTTTCATGCCCCTCATAAATCTTTGCTCTACATTAAATATCCTCACATTCTTCTGTTGATCCTCATGTATTTTGTTCTCCTGTCTTCTTACTATACCGCTCAGTCTTCCCTGGGTACACTATATTTTTTTGATTGATATCTTTCACCGAAGAACTGCACAAAAAATCAGCCAGAAGCCTAGGGGAGATTTGAAAGGGAACCCTCTTCGGGAAGGATGCTACTCTTCAGGTGTGGTTGAAGTGATTTGGGATCAGATAGGGGTTAGAGAATCTTTGAGGTTCCTTCCTACCCTGAGATTATGTAATACTGTAATTGTAACGTGGCATCTCCTCTGGAACACACTGCCAATTGCATTTACAGTAACAGATCAGGTACCCAGGGAGATGACCTTGAATTTTAGGAGTAACTCTGGGTCTACTCTCATAACACTGTATAGCTCGGGAGTCTCCACCAGTGTATTTCCATTCAGAATCCACCAAAAGATGCAGTAAGATCTTAAAAATGGCATAATAAAAACAGCTGTCACAAAACATTTCTCTCATAGACTCACTCAGGGCATCCTTTCCCCCAAATACCCCTCTGAAGCACATATGTATCTATTCACTTTATGGTGCTTTGAATCTTCACAAGCAGTGAACTGTTGAACTGTTTGTTGGAAGAGGTGTCTCACTCTGGGTAAGTCTCTGCTAGATGGCATGGTAGATGGGGATAGGAATGAGAAACCCCTTCTTCCCTCCTGCATGTTTTCCACAAAGCACTGCTGAGTGCTCCAACTCACCATGGCTTAGCTATTTGAAGGGGTATGTAATCTGTACTTATTTAATGAGTTTGTACCCTTTAATTCTAAAAGGAAAAAAAAAACATATACATTACTATAAAGTGATCAGGGCATAGACAAATCTTTATAGTTCAATACTTTTAAACAAATTCTTGTTTGGGGGATTTAGTCAATGGCCAGTTTTCTTACAGTAGGTATAACATGTTTCATATTTAACTATGATTTTATGCATTTTAAACTTTTATCCCTAAGTACAAATAGAAAAGTAGAAAAGTAGAGTTAAGATAATGAAGCAAAGAGGAAAAAATACATGCTTGATATAGAATTAACATGCAGTGTTGACAAAACATGTGCTATCTGAATTTCTTTTATGATAGCCAAAGTTACAACTGGGAAGTCTTTCGCACTCAAATCCTTAATTTATCGCTCAGTGCTCCAATGCCATAAAAATCTTATAGGAATCTGCAGTGGCCCATGACAACTTATCTCAATATGAGATGAAGTTTTTCTGACCATACGTGGTGGTGATTTGGGGATTTAAGACTTTTTTTCTGACATAATTTAATACTATAAAAATCACAGAGTTGAAAACCCTGACTCAGGTGTTTTGAATTCATTTTCAATAGTAACTTGAAAAACTGAGAGTTCAACCCTGTTAAAAAAAAAAAAGCACATTTCTTAGTACCTGTTTCTTAATGTACTTGTACAATTAAAAGTTCAGTACAACATCTACAGGTTTAAGTCCTGGTTAGGCCACTAAACAGCCATATAAACTTGGGCAGCCATGAGCATAGGATGTAAGGACAGTGAAGGTGAAATTAAGTGATTCTTATGTCCCCTATGTTATTAACATTCTCTAATAAACACTACTAAAATGAGGGAAAGATGGCTGGATTTTGAATAAAAGGATCTGCATTTGAATGCTGCCTATGCCATTTCCTCTATGACCTTGAGTTAATTACTTAAATTCCTTGGATCTCAGTTTGTTCAACTACTACATGAGGGTACTGGCCTCTTGTATTTAACTTCTCAGGTCCCTTACAGGTCTAAATAGATGACCTCTGATTCATAAGAATTCTTGATAATGAAGTATCTTCACAAAATCATGTTGGTAGTGTTCCGTTGTTTCAGTCACATTTAATTCTTTGTGACCCCATTTAGGGTTTTATTTAGGGTTTTATTGCCAAAAATACTGGAGTGGTTTGCCATTTCCTTCTACAGGTCATTTTACCAATGAGGAACCTGAGGGAAACAGGATTAAGTGACTTGTCCAGAGTGACACAGCCAATAAGAGTCTGCGGCCAGATTTGAACTCAGAAAGATGAGTCTTACTGACTCCAGGTCTGGCATTTTGTCACTTCACCTAGCTATTCCCCATAGAATCATAGCATGTTAAAACTAGAAGCAACTCTTAGATTACCTAGTCGAACATCTTTTTTAAAGAAGAAAAATAGTGAGTTTAAGTGACTGGCTCAAGGATACATTTTCTATAATGCCCATCGAAAAAGTATTTCATTGATCTGGTTATGAAAAATTCTATACATCATGTGAATGTCCCCTGTTTACTGTAACTGTTGTATTCTATAATGCTTAGCATAGAGCGTGATCAGGCAATAAACCCTTATTTATTGAGGTTGACAATAAGATACCAAATTATGTGCTAATTTCATTTTTCAAGAGAAAAAAGAGAAAACTATTTTGTTTCTTTAGTCACGACACTTACATAGCATTAACTCCACAATTCCCCAATATTCCCACTCACCTTGAATTCCAAACCATTCTTATTCACATTCCCATTTCATCAGAAGAAAAATGATATATAGGGATATATAGAAAAATCAAAGTGTAAGAAGAGTGAATGACTAAATGCAGATGTAGCTGAGGATAGACACGGGTGGCCGGTAATAATTTAAAGTTAATGGTGTCAATCTCAAATAGAAATGGGGATCCCTGCACATTGACTTAGAAACTACATTATCTGTGTTCTATTGAACTTTTATTTTTTTTCTTAAATATTTCTCAATTACATTTTCATCCGGTTGGGATTCACTGAGGAAGGTGGCAGGGTTTTGGTGGAGTGAGTGTTTGACACCTCTGCTCTAGGAAATGATGCAGCTCTGTTTTTGGCCTCAAAGATCAGATCATGATAATCTCTAATATCTTCTCAGGGCTCAGAACAGAATACTTTCCCCTGTGTATTAAAAATCTCAAAATGCCAGTCAATTCTGAAACCTTTTTTACATAAGAAACAAGGAGAAGACAAATGCTGCATACATGATATTTCCTTTTCCTGCCAGAGTTCAAACTATTTAATTTCAATTTCCAATTCATCTAGAGAAGATGGACTTCATCAGTGTTTAATTTTCAACTCCATATTTAATTCCCAGCTCCTGCCACCTGAGACCATAATTACTATTGTGTCTCAAAATTCATGTTGAAATATCTTGATTTCTTCCTCAAAATTCCAATAAGCCTAAAGGCTTCTGGTCATTTTTATATGAATTTAAGAGGAAATGAGTATTTCATCCTTTGGGACTAGCTTCTTCCCTCCCCCCATATAAAATCTTCTGCAAGGCCCCTCTTGTCTCATTGGTGAGTTCTTCTTGGAGCCTCCATTTTGTGAAGGGACCCAGGCTAGCCTGCTTTTGTTCTATTGTTGTCCCTGTTCCTGACTTTGCTGGATAATTTTATCCTCCTGTCCTCCATTTCAACCACCATATTTTCTTATCTCATTAGAAGTTAAATTCCAGAGGGTAAAGACTGTCTTTCTTTTTGCTTGTATCAATATTCCCAGCACTTAGCACAGTGCCTGGCACATAATAAGCACTTAATAAATACTTCCTCCCTTCCTCCCTCCATTCCTCCATCCCTTTCTTCCCATTTTCCACACATCCATGGAGTCTCATTATGCATTGACAAACTCTTTCTCTTTGTTACTAGATTAATATCTCATTTATTGTTGGTCCTCCTTCTGAGTTCACTTGGAAGATTTCTGCCTTAGTTGGTTTCTCTTGGCATTTGTGTTAGATAAGGCATGGAGAAAGCCATGCATAATATGACCTAGATTCTGAGAGACCAGATGACAAAAAATTCAGAGAAAGGATAGGTAGGGTTTAATAGCAAAAAACTGTACAGTGGAAGTTAGGGCAGGAAGAATGGGGTAGTCTTAAGAATAAAATTCTGATGAATCCAATGGAAATAATTGAGACAAGGAAGATACTAACAACAACATCAGCTAGCATTTATAATGCTCCTGCCATATGCCAGGTACTGCATAAAATAAATATTATCTCATTTCATTCTCAGAAAAACCTTGGGAGGCAGGTACTATTATTATTTCTATTATATAAGTGGGATTTGTAGCAAATAGAAGTTAAATGACCTGCCCAGGGTCACACAGCTAGTAAGTCTCTAAGGCTCAATTTAAACTTGGGTTACTCCGGGCTCAGTGCTCTATGCACTATGATGCCACCTATGGATGCATCTGGGGAACCCTCCAATTTGGGTGTGAAACTGACTTGCTGATGGAAGAAAGAGCTAAAGATTCACTATAGGATTCCTTTGGTATCAACAGTTAGGACTTTGGTTTTACTGGAAAAGTTATTGGTAAGAGAAAGAGTTAAGGGAAGTACTCCTAATTAAGGTAAATAGAAGCTTCTTCCCCAAGTAAGCAAGGGGAAAAAGCCAGAGACCCATCATAAAATAACTAAGAAGAATGGCAAGATGAGAAACTCCAAAGAAATGTGTAAATTTAGGTAGGGAACATATTTGCATTTACTTACAAACTAATTTTTCATTCATTCAATGGGAAATTATTAAGTGCCTACTATATACCAAACACTAGGGTTAGATAGACAAACATAGAACCCGAGGATGAATCTGTGATTTCAATGATATGGGAAACTCCCACTTCCAATTCAATTTGGTGGCTTCTCTGCAATTTATAGTCTCACCAAACTGTGTACAGGGCCAGTGACTTGCCCAAGGTCACACAGCCAGCTTGTGTTACAGGCAGGTTTTGCACACAACTTCCTAATCCTGAGACCACTTCTCTTTCTACTATGCCATTGTAGAGTATAAAAAAACATTCATAATTTTACCTATATATCTATTTTCTTTTTGCATTGTTCTCAAAGATACCAGATATTTGTATATGTGAGAAATAAGCTGTAAAGTAATGTGTTTTTTAAACATTCTAAGAGAATATCTATGTGTATCTTTTGAAATTCTCTATAAATGCCCACTTTCTGAAAGGAGTAAAGGTTGTTCCTCTAGCAGCTATCAAAAAATATAGAAACATTATAGGTGAAATGGCATTTTTTTAATTGAGAGTGGAGAGACAGATATTTCTATTTATGCCAAATTATTGTTAAAAAGCAAATTAAAGGGAGTCTATATCATATAGACTGATCACTAATTATCCTTACAACAGACAATTGAGAAGTAAGTAGGTATATAAAGCTCTAAATATTGACAGGAACTGGGTAATCTTAAAATTTTCATCTTTTTCATGCTTTCCACACCATTAATATCATGGATAAAAGAGAAGCAAGGAGTCAGCACAATGACTTTGAAGGGCATTTAAAAATGCCATTACCTTTAAAAATAGGTCACGTTTTCTACAGCATGCAAATAGAGCTTGTTGAAAGTTCCCTACAGACTCAGGGATGGCAGAGAGAAACCTCATTTATCTGGGCTGTGTGAAGAAACACAGCTTTCTGTCAACTTCCATACAAAGGGATGCTGCATTTTCTAACTTTGGCCTCATCTGTGCCTTCATCTGAGCCTGAGGCTAATCAGTGTTTAGGAAGAGTCTAAGACAAGCACACTGAAGTCGTAGGTTATGGTAGAAAGAGTGCTGGATAAGGAGTCGCTGAACCTGGGTTCAATTCCCAGCATTGACTATTTACGTTACCTTACATATAATTAGGGAAATGGTCTATATGACATCTTATATCCTTTCCAGTTCCAGACCTGTGATCCCATGACATTATATTGTTTGGGAAAAGTTCTCTTGCTTTGGCCACCTGATTTGGTGGCATTTCTTCAGGCCATGTTGATTTCCCGGGGTTACGGAAGCTACTTTTGGTATTGCTCTACCTATATCTTTGTGGTACCTGCCTCTTGTCTCCAAGGAGAAATATGGAGGTAATTAATTACTTTATTTTTTTTTTTTAGAGAGTGACATTCTGTAAGCTATGACTTTAAGATCTAATTTCTGGGTACATATTTGATCAGTGATAATTCTCTTTGGGCCTCAGTTCTCATTCTTGAAAAATAAGAAATAGTATCTCCTGTGCCAGGCTACCTGATGTTTATTTTAATGTGTAACAGAGTGTAAGCTAGCTGATGTATATTTTAATGTGTAACCTAGTGTAAGCTATTGAGAAAAATATTTTTATTGGAACAACAACTGGTGGAGTTATTTTATTATGTTTGAGCACTTCCATGGTGAAAAAGCAAATATTCTGCTTGTAGATAGGTCATAATCATTTCGGTAATCAATATGGTCAAATAAGGTTGAAATGGTCAGTTTGGATATTTTGCTTTCATTCTAATTTTAATAATGGAACAAAACATTAGAAAGGCATTTTCAAACCTATTTTGGAAGAGAAGTTTGCTTATTTGATGTTCAGGCACAAATGTCATAGGTTACAAATTAGGGAAGACTAAATTACCTGAAAAAAATTTAGATGAATTTCTCCAAATGGTATAGATGTCATTGGATGACTGAAGTCTATAAACATAACCTAGCATAATCTGATAAATGGAGAAGTGTGGGTCATTAACTAAAGACAACAAAATCACAAGTCAAAAGAAGAAAAGCACTTTCATGTTGCTAGGCAGTAGGAATAAACATCTCTGAAGAAAAAAATAATTAAAAACTCTAAAGTTATGTGTTTTATTCTTCCGTCAGTTTTCAAGTTTCTTTGAGCACATTTTATATCTACCTATATTTCAGGTAATCATCACACAGAATGAATAACAACGTAGTGTTTGCCCATTTTTCTTAAATCTAGTGGAATTGAAGGTCTGAGTCCCTCAGTGGTAATTTGAAATTTGTTCCAGATCAAAGCTCAAGAATTTTGCTCTTCTAGACAACTGAAGGTTTAGATTTTATCATTTGTGACAAGACCTGACTGAGATATAGGTGAATGTCTCATTTGCTCAACGCTACGATATTAGATTTCGGCCCATCATAGACTCCCCTCTGATGTGCTTAGTTTTGTGAGGTGATGATACCCTGTGAAGATCAACAAAGGCCACCATTTTTGCTGCCTGTGAGCCAGTGTGTGCAGTTACCCATCTTATTAGGCTATACAGTTTTCTATGGATCAATGTTCTCAATTGTGTGTGGAGATATTTTTCTGAGATCTGGATGAAGGCTTCTTTATACTTTTATGACTGATGTTTGACTCAGTGGGCTATTTATTGCAATCAAATAGTCTGTCATACAAGGGAGGGAAAATAGCATCTTGGGAGTTAAGCTACATGGATGCTATCACCACTCACTTACTGTGCAGCCAAGTCTCTGGCCTTCAGTTTTTGTTTCTAAAGTGAAGTGGTTGAATATGATGATCTCTGCAGTTCTTTCCAGTTTTAACATTGTATGATTGCCTGTGATGAACCAAAGACGCATAATACGTCTAAGTCTGCACATACTTTGGTTGGCTAATAGAGCAAATATGGCATAAGCAATGCCTGGACCAATTGTGGTCAAAATTAATTTAAAGGATGTGATATTTGGAAATTGTCCAGGACACCTAAGGCTGTTCTCAATTTATGAACAAAGTGAGTTGCAAAAATTAGTGAATTAACCTATTCTAAGCCAGAACACATTTTCTCATAAAAAAACAATGCTATAAATTATAGTTGGGTTCCCAGGCTAGTCCATAGAAGCCTATTTACCTACAATGTTGCTGAATTTGAACCAGTTTTAAACTGGGTTTCGAGTCCCTTTAAAACCTCCTGAGTCCTTGAGTGCCACTGAAGGCTAAGGAGAGAAAGTACAGGGCCTTGGGGAGAGGTGGGAAAAGTTGTGTGAGTGAGGTAGTTGTACTGAAGGACATAGTGCTAGTTCAAGCAGAGAGTATTAGAAGAAATATGAGCAAAGGGGTTTTAATGTTAGCATTTGGAAAAAGGCTGTAGTTTGGGGAAGGCATCAACAGTGGGAAAGAGATCTATTGTTATACTACTATTATAGGGGCATCAATTGTCGGGGAGGGTTTGACCAGTAGGGTAGCAGCCATTCATGTGTATTTATGGACCACTCATAAGTTGAGTGAAAATTCATTGGAAATTATCTATATATCCAACATTCTAAGTTTTTTTTTAAAATTTTAAGTAGTTTAATATCACCTCACTTCATTGGCATCTAGGTAGCAATTTAGTGGTGTTGAACTTTGGTAGTGAGGAAGACTTTAGTTCAAATGCTACCTCAAACACTTATGACCTATATAACTAAGCAAGTCACCTCACCTATTTTAGCCTCAGTTTCCTCATCTTTAAAATGAGGGGGTTGAACTTGATGGTTTCTAAGGTGCCTTCTGGATCTAAAGCTATAATGTTTTTATTATAGTTGACATGAAGTAGGCCACTCATATTAAATAATGCCTTAGGTGTAGTGATTCATTCCTGTAACTATGCCATACCATGCAGAGCACCAAAGACAGCAAGGATCTACAGCTGTTAAGTAGTAAGCTGACACTGATCCACCATAAACAGTGCTGGCACAAAACTGATCTCTACTTATCTCCTGTGGATAGCAAGCAGCATTTAAAATAAGATGAGTATTTGAATTAGGGTTTTCATAAACCCAAGTCTAGCATTCTATACATTTTGCCACTTTAGCTTCCTATGATATCATATTATTATATTATATACATATTGTATTATATTCCTATCATAAGATATTAATAACCTAGGATGTTGGATCCAAAGTATGAATACCTATAAGTGGCCCATAGAGATGAATAGTTGCTACCCTGGCACTTATTGAAACTTAATTACTAAGTTCCTTATTAGGAACTTATTAAGTTCTTTATTAGGAACTTAATAAGTTCTTTATTAGGAACTAAATAAATGCTTGTTGAATTAACCTTGAGAACACAACAAAGTAACTTATAGTAATGACTTAGATATGAATTCATAAAAGTTAGAAGAAACTTGAAGAATAACCTGATAGGATGATTGAGATGCCAAACTTGGACCAAAGGGATCTCTGTGAAGCAGAGATAGAAATATCAACTATGAAAGACTATTAACATAATGGCAAGGCTCCCTAACCAGAATTCATCCTCTCAAGGTACCTAGCATTTAAAAAATTGTAACATACCTTATACGAGAAATACTTTAAGTAGGAAGAAGACAGATCCCATATCTCTGAGATACAATTTAATTTTAAGACTGTTTCAGAGGATCATAGCTTTTGAGCAAGAACCTTAAAGATCATTTAATCAAACTTCCTCATTTGACAGATGACAGAAACTGAGACCTAAAAATGCTAAGTGATGTGCCCAAGATCATTCAAGCAAGCAAATGACAGATAAGATTTGAACCCAAATCATCTAATTCCAAACCTATGCATTACTCATGTTGCTAAGTGACTTCTCTGCATCTCCATAGCACTGGAATACCTAGTTCTCTCATGTCCATTTTGTGGAACTGGAATCATCACCACCCTTCTGGCTTGATAAAACATAAAATCCTTCTTTCCCTCTTATTCAAGTGAGGTAAGATAGGAATTAAAATATGACACATAACAACAAAGTTATAAAGTTGTTAGTTATTCAGGCTGATAGTCATATTGATGGGAAGAGGGGTGAAGAATGATCCTCTTCCTTTATTTTGTGTGCCCTATTGGTACATAATTTCTGATCTGTTTAGCTTTGTAGCACATCTGTGAACACCTGGTCATTATTAGATGATATGCCTATCTGGCCATAAGGTAAGTTACAAAACCATTCAGAATTCCCCCCCCCCCCAATACTCTAGACTCTAAGCAAAACTCTCCCTGGAGTTTTTTTATTTTTTTATATTTCCTCTTAAACAATGAAGGTTTTCTTATTTATTGATAATAACTTAGATTTTGACTCTGACCTCTTCTTTTAGGGAGCCATCTTCGATAGGTTTTACATCCAGTATATATTTAATCAACTATTTTGAGTACAAAATAACTTTACTATATAGTAATAAAAAAATCTCTAGGTACATACAGACACATCATTTACATGGAGATACTGCAGACTATTTACTGAATTCAGCCAGATGACTTAATGTAATAATCAAAGTAGCTCCTCCATTTAACACGCAGGGTAGCTGGCTCACTTTTAACTGAAGTCACAGTGGACTTTACATCCTTTCTTGCCAGACCCTATGTGGAAATTCACAGTTTGAAGTCTCCAAAACTTCCCAAACCTTCTCTGGTAATTTTATCACTCCATGAAATTTATATAAGACTTCTTATTTCCCTGCCTGGAAACATCACCCTGAATTAGGGAGGCAAAAGGCTCTGATAACTGCAGAGATCAGGGACAATGCTTGGCTCCTAAAGAAATGAGTAGGGTGATTAAGTCCCTTGTCACAGCTGAAGTGTGTAGTCATAACGCAAAATGCTGAATTGTCTTCAGTTTGGAAATAAAGCAGCATACTCACGTACTTGGCTTATTTACTTGGTCCTTGTTTTACTTTAATTTGGAAGTGTATTTTGAATACAAGCTCCACAATCAACCAATCCTTAATTAAAGTAAGGTGCCTCCCTGAGAAGTGGTTTTCTTATTCCCTTCTGTGGCATGCCTTCTCTGGGGTTGTGTAAGTATAACTTCAAGTCAAAGCACTAATTAACTGGTTTACTAGGCTTCTGTGGGTAAAAATAATGGGCATAATAGCCTCTTTTGTGCCTTTGAATTTTAGGAAACCTCTTTTGAGGGTATTATCTTCTACCCCTAACTTCTCATTAAATGATTTGGATTGTCTAATGTTTAAGCAATAAGGAAATAAAGTCATTTTGCCTTTGGACAGTGGTACAATTACAGTGAGTTGAGGGAGCCTCTGTTTCTGTGATAACCAAAGTAGGTGGCTAAACTGTTACAACTCATTCTCAGGTCCTAGGGGGTTATCTTTGTGGAGAATAAACTATTACTTCTACCTGTAACTCTTGATGCCCCACTAGTATGCTTTCTAGTTACACAAATAAATCAGGATGTTACAATTAACTCTTAATCATGAAATATTTACTAACACAATGTAAAACAAGAAAACTCATAATAATATTCCACCCATCAATCTGGGTCTCTCCCACAAATCACGTGGTATCTTTGCAGGGGAGTGGGTACAAATTTATTAGAAACATAACACTGAGGAACAGGAATTAGGTAAACATATGCTAGGGGCAAGTCACAGCTCTGAATTATAGGCATTGATATCCTCTGTTTGTTTAGACTAGAGAATGGTCTATACCACCAGTCACCTGTTCAGTGGGTCTACTTTTCTGCTGGCTACTTTGCTTCTTGGTTGAGTTCTCAGACAGTGAGTCATTCTTAGAAAAACCAATTCTTCTAAGCCTGGGATCTGCAAAGCTTTCCTAGTCTATTCTCTTGGATGGACTCTGATGCATTATAAATCTCTTTCAGCAAAGAAGTTCCTCTCCTACACTACAGGCAAGGTAGATAGATACTCTGAGCTATTCCTCTTCTCAAACTATAAGTGACAGTAAAGGAAGGGCAAGGTAGACAAGCCTTTTCTTTCCTCAGTCAGCTGTGTTCAGCAGAAGTTGATTTTTTACTCCAATCAGATCCCTACAGTAATGTTTTTCCTCCAATCAGTCCCCAGAAGCAATGTTCTTCTTCCAAACGTTTCCTAGCAATGCAGCTTTTCCTCTAATCAGCTTACCTGAAAGTAGTCTCAGCTCTTAGTGACCCTCCATTCAGCTGCACTCAAATGAACTAAGCTTGGTTCTCTTTGAGAATCCAGGGCAGTCTTGGTTCTGCTTCTTTGTTTTATTTTCCCTTTGGCTCTCCCCTCCCCTGCTTCCCCTTCTCCCCAACTTCTTCTCTTGTAAGTTTCTCTACTTTCTCCTATATTTCTGGACTTAAAGCAGTTTTCTTATATAGAGTGTTTAACCTCCACTTGAATGACAGAAACTAAAATTCACATTTCTTTCATACTCAACACAAATAAGTCATGTATAGTAGTGCCATAATCATAAGAAAGTTCTAGTTATCAGGTTTTCTCAGCTGTCAACATCAAAGTTCTGCATAAGGGCCACACATAAATTAACTGCTGAGAAACAAGATCCTTTGTCCCATTTTGCCTTCAATAATCCCTTTTCTCCCTGACAATCTGCTTTCTCTCAGGTCCTCTAGACATTTTTTTTTTGTGAGGGACTTTCTGGGTTTCTTGCCCTTCTTACAAATCTAACTGTCTGAAATAGAAAATGGCACCACCTACTCCTTCCATACATGTTCATATATATTACTACACAGACATCAGTATAGATGTATTTACACTTTCTAATGAAAAACACTCTATTTACTTGAAATTGCCTATATAGGAGTATGCTTCTTCAGTCACATTACACACTTCTAATAAGAATGCACAGCTAACCTAACAGGAATTCCTTTGGGTTATTATTTATTCTACCCACTCACCCCTCCAAAAGGCCCCCTTTTGACTAATGCATGCGTTTGATTTTTTTTTAAACTGAATGTCCTCTGTTCAGTTAATGTACTTCTTTGTAGCTATCATTACAGCTTCTACATCCTCAAACAAATTATTTTTGCTAATGGGATTCCCACTTCTTCTAAATAACAAAGACGGCGAGAAAGAGAGAAACATAGAGACAGACAGGCAGAGGGACAGAGACAGAGAGGTGGAGAGAGAGAATGTAGGTAGAGAACAGAGAACTGGTCTCTTAGGTAGTAAAATCTGTGCTCATATCATGTCCCAAACGTTTTCTATTTTGTGGGCAATAGGCAATTCTTCAAGATTCAAAGTTGCAGAAGAATTGACAATAGATCTGCTTTGGCAGAGGATATTTGCTCACTGGAAGCTCCCTAGAAAAAATGAAAATAGGTTTGAACTATACAAACACATATTTTACATGCCTATATATGTAATATGTATACACATGTAATGCATACATGATATATAACATATTGAATATTTATGCACATATAATGTATAATACATACATTATAGAAGTAGTGACTGATTATACTTATATACAACACAAACAAGAATCCTGCCAAATGTGAAAAATGATCTGAGGCTAATTGAAACCAAAGTGTCAACATTTTGGAAAGAAGGTTTCTTGTGATTCAAATATCCTTGGTTTATGACTTGGTATAATCTTAATAACCACCCAAATGAACCCTTCTCTTAAGGACTTGATAACTTTGATGACTGATTTCCACTTGGATAAGGGTTTATTTATTCTCTTTAGTTTAAATTAGACTTAATGGTCCTAAATGCTAGTTTAAACTAGGTCAGAGCCCACCTGGCCAATCACAGCAGGTTGATGTTTATCTGCAGTTAGGCAAGTTTTCCCACATGGCTCCCAATAGATTTAGAAATAGAGACTTTGTGGTATATACAAGTGTCTTGCTCTTCGATATACTTCTTGGTACTTTCAGGATGTTTTATTGGTGAAAAGTACTTGGAGTACATCTTCAGAATTTGAAAGTAAAATTTAGAGAGAAAAAGAAATATCTTTAATGGCACAGAAGAACTTTTGGTAATGCTTGGATCTGTCCTCTGGCCCCCATGATAGATGTGATTAATGAAGTCAAAATAGAATGTAGCTGTTTGTCACCTTCCATACGAAAACATTCATTACAAAAATTTACTACCAAGGCTTTAATATCCAACATGAGCACTTTTAGAATGCATCTTAACTGCCCCTTTGGATAAAATCTAATTTTGCATGCTCAAGAAAATGAAAACATTTTCTGCAGATGAATAAAACACTTTGGGAAGGATTTGTTTTTAACAAAATTGGTATACATGAGGATGTCATTGTCAACATCATTCACTTCAATAAACACATTTGAAAGGAAAAAGAAGATTTTGTTGGTTAATTTCAGAGTGTCAGCACTACAAATCTCGAGTTCAACTTGTTAATTGAAGTTTTAATAGGCTATGGCCCAAGGACATTGCAAAATGGAATTTTTAGTCTTTTTCTAGTCTCAGCAATAAACTTTATGGCAAAATGCTACCAAAAATAAACATTTTCCATCTTCCATGATCCATTAACAAATATTTGTAATTGTTTTAATATTCTTCTATGGATTGCAAGGAACAATTAAAACAAAATGATTAACCAGCCCCTTGCACAGTTGGTTTACATCTCACATAGACAAACAGCAGTTTATTTTCCAATATGACAGGAATGGTCAAAAGCCAGCTTGTTGACAACCTTATCAACATGCCATGTCCACTTGTATTTGGCTTGTCACTTCTCAGACAGTCTTCTGGGAAACACTATGAAAAACAATATCCTACCTCCAGATTGAGAATGAAAATTCTGTTTCTTGTGTTTAAGCTTAAGGAAGAACAATTTATATCTGTTTCCTAGAGAATTAAATTTATAATAATGCCCGATCTAACTTCTATTTCAAATACCTGTGTGTATGTCAGTCAAATATTAAGAGCCTACTATATATGTCTCCACTGAAATCCAATTCAGATACCTTATCCTGGTATGGAGGTGAACCTGGCTTGTTGAGGGATCTGCCAGCTCTGACAAGTCTACTATGTTGAAAAGGCATCTAGTCCCAGTTCAGAGATGAATTCTTTCTCTAGATCTGATGACCAGCATCACCAAATGTTACTTTGTATAGCTTCAACTCCAAGGAAAAAGATGCCCTTATCAGGATAAGCTCACCACTTCTAACTTTATCACCATGCTGCTAACACTACCTCCTCAGCCCTCTCTTCCCTCTAATTGGAGGCAGAGTACCAAACTCCCCCCCCCCCCATAGAGGACAGAAAAAGTACTTTCAGGTTACTCCACTTTTCATCTGCTCCTCTGCTTGATTTCAACTCCACAGAAGAGGATGCCCATGTACCATTTAATTTACCCTTGATGTCCCCCATTCTCCTCCTTTGCCTGCATCTTTTCATTTGTTTTCTTCTTCCATTAGATTGTAATTTCCTTGAGGGGAAGAACTTTCTTTTTATTAATTTTATCCCCAGTGCTTAAAACAGTGCTTGGTACTTAGTAAGTGCTTAATAAATATTTATTGGATTGGATGGATTATTACCAGAAAGTTGTCCGTCAGGTGTGTTTTTTTGTTTCTTTTTGTTTTTGTTTTATGTTTTTTGCTAAAGTAACTCGTGAAGATTGTCTAATAAGGTGTATAGGTGTTGTAATCTATCGATCTATGTCAGCGGAATGAGAATCCATACCAAAAAGGTAATGGATCTGTCCTTAACTCGGTTCTATTTACAAAGAATTCAAATACAGCACTCTTTCCTATGCCATCTTTGACAATGATTTTGCTTGAAGTCATTTTACCAAAAAGAAACCATGAAGCAGCTATGACACGGTAACAATTTCCATTTCCAAATGAGTTTACTTAAAAGGAATTCAATTGAGTCTACCGAATGGCAGCTTTCAATAATTCAGTGAAAATCCTTAAGGCAATAGAAAGTCCAGTAAATCTATATTCAGTTCTCCAGCTTCCTTTGCAATTGCCTTTAGGTTAGTTTTGAGGAGATGATGCAAAACAGTTAGTATTCATGAAGTGGAATTGGGCTCAAGTTGAAGAAATAGGATCTTGTTAAATATTAAATATGAGGAAAACATTTCCATCTTTAGATGTCCATCTTTAGCACTTGCTTCTGTGACATAGAAGGGGGATAGTGCTACAAGCAGTCACAACAGTGCAGCCATAAGATCTCAAGCTAAGAGCCCCAAAATTGAATTAGGTACTAAAATGAGCCATTGGGAAGGAGGTACAATGCCTGGGATAACTTAGCACAGTCAGTAGGAGTTCTTTACGTGTTGTCAATAAACTTTAAAAAAATTTTGATAACTATTTCATTTTAAAGGGTTTTCTTTGTAATTGTATGAGTGTATATATGTATGTATATACATATATGTAATTTTATGTAAACTACTCTTATTAGAAGGAATCCATAAGCTTTAGCAGACTTCCAAAAGAGTCCATGACACATAAGAAGATTAAGAATTCCTAGTCTAGAAGGAATGATTTCAGGTCAGGATGGTTTCTGGAATTCAAAGGACAGATCACAGATGTCAATCCAACAAAAGAAGGCAAACAGCACACCTTTTGAAGACATCAAGGAGGGTGGCGAAAGACTACGTAGATAAGAGAACAGAATAAAGAGGGAACTAGGTCAAGTCAACTGAGAAATGGGAAGCCTGAGATTAAAGAAAACATCAGTTCACCAAAATAGAACAGGGTAGGCAGTCCAGGCAATTGTTTTAACAAGGTATACACTGACATTGCCATTTCAAGTAGGTATTGTTTAATTCTCTTGTATCCCCAACATCTAGCACAGTGCCTAGTACATAGTAGGTACTTGATAAATAATTTTTAGTTAATTTTTGGAAAGTAGTAGCATGAGTTGACTGGCCACATAGAACAAACTTAGAAACCTCTGCATTAGGTGAGTTTCAATGGTGTAATAGGCTATAAGACCTTAGAATAAAATCATAAGGGAGATTCTCTGAAGGGCTTTAAGACTATGGGTGTGTGCATAACTTTTGCCTATAAAAGAGAACCATCTGTCTAGCATAATTTAGCTAGGTATAATATTGCTTAGAAATAAAGGAACGCACTGTATATGCCCTTGAATTTCCTTCTAGCCCACTTAATGTGTGCAGAACTAAGGACATGAGTGGGCCTACATGAAATTTTATTTAAATGAGGAAGAAAAATTAAAGTTTTCCTTTCATAACCTCAGAGGGTACCTATTGTTTTAATTTCTCCACAAACTCCTAACAAACAAACAGAGGGCCACCTCATTAGTCTCTTGTCTTGAAAATTATCCTAGCATTTCTTGATAGATGGACTTGTTATTAGTGGACTGTGAATAGCCACTATTGGGTTGACTCTATAATTAGGATCTGCACTCATGGAAGCTTTCCAAATGCAGCTCAACAGTGATGCCAGTTGCTGGCAATACTGAACTAATGCCAGGTAATGAATCAAGTTGGAAGTTATATAGGTTACATTGCTAATTATATTATACACAGAATAGCTGACAAGCTTTCTCCCATCCACTGCTTTGGGGCTTCTTTATGAGACTATTGATTGTTTTAGAAGCCTATATAAAGTGATAGACTAAAATGACCTTGGAGGACAGACAAGGGCAAGTTTTTATAAGTAAAAAAAAAATCACTTTTGAGATGGGACTATTTCTAGGAAGAAGATTATTTTCATTTTTGAGTCGGCTGGTATTTGCCCACCCACTTCCCAAAATATCTCCCAATAAAATAACTAACACCTAAGAGTCAATCTTTCCTGATATCTCCATTCCAAATGAGTGGCTGTAAGATATCAGAAGAAAATTTCATGAAAAGAAATCAAAATGAAAAAAATAGCATAATTTTGGCAACAATAAAGTTCTAATGACCTTAAGTCCAAAGAGGTGACACAATAGATAATTTGGATAATTATATCCAATATTCTAGTCCTTGTGTGAAGAATCTTTTATGTAAGTAGCACTACCTGGTTAGGTAGCATATTTACCTATTTTTTGGTGTTAATATTCTCTTTAAACCCAGGAGGAATATTCAATTCCTCCTGTCTACCCTAAATAGTAGTAGGGGAAGACTTAACATTGCTCTCCTTGTCTGGCTTGTGCTTCTAGCTCTTCCATAAAAAGAATCATCTATAGCAAGGAGGTCCCAAACTAAGAATTTCCTCCAATTTAGGGTTATCTCTAGTATTTACAGCTCAGTAATGTCTTTTTTTTTTACAGAGATTCACCTAGAAGTAGTATCATCCTTTCTCATTACAGAATGATGTGAACCTGCTTCAACTGTTCAGATATTGGAGCTTGGCTTTCGGTATTTGGGAAAACTAGCAACCATGAATCTATGTGCAAAAAATACGACTGACACTTCTCTCTATTTAGGGCTGGCCATCTCTTCCTTAAGGGATTATGCCCTTCCAGTCCAAGGGCTAAGACTTGTCAGCTCAATTTCCCCCTGATTTCTTATCAGGCACATGGGAAGGATTAGTCAGATCACTTAGGACTTTTAGTGACAGGTACTTGGTAAAACTTCCTTTACCTAAAAGTTATACTCTTACTAGCTTATAAAGTAGACAGGCCCTAAGGGCCTGCCAGAAAGTCTCCTCAATCATCCTGGGACAAGTAGAAGAAATCAGCATCCAGAATCCTTGCTGAAACTTAGCAAGGCCACAGGACCAAAGATGACTTTTTAAATTATGTCTGTTCTTATGTTAACAGTTTCTTGCAAGCCTATTCCATCAAATTTTCATTCAATCAGTCACATAGATACTAAGTATTTATATTCTTAAAAGTGAATGAAGTCTTACCACTTATGTGACATCACATAGTAGAAAAATACCAATTTTCTTCTAAGGGAAATTGTCAAAGTTGAAAGAGGGAATCATTTCATTGTTCCATCTATTATATTTTGAATAGTATTTGTTGACCAAATGTCATGATTTTATTTGATATATAGTATAACTATTTCAATAAAACATTTTGAAATACTTTTATATAAAAATATACAAAGATATACATCATTTTTGGAAAGGGGGAAAGGAATAGGCATTTATATATAGCACCTATCAGCACATTCCAGACAACTAAGTGCTTCACAAATATCTCCTTTGATCCACACAACAACACTGTGCTGTTATTGTCCCCATTTTACAGCTGAGGAAATTAAGGGAAACAAGCTAAAGTGACTTGGCCAAGATCACACAGCTAGTAAGTATCTGAGACTGAAAATACTTGTGCTTCTCTTAAATAAATGATAGCGGATATTTTCTATTACATGCAAGATGGAAGGGGTCTCATGTTCAGGGATTCATTTGAGGTATTTCATAGTACAGTGGACCAAAATATCCTAGAGATCATGCAGAGTAGTGTACTCCCCTTGTTTTTCAAAAAAAAACTGAAGCCCGTGGAAATTAAATGACTTCTCCAAGCATGTTAATCAGTGGCAGAGTTGGGACTACAATTCAGGGTACCTGACTTCTTTAAACTTTTTGTTGAAGTCTAAAATCACAACTGTGAAGTATTGCGCTCTACCCACCACACCGTCAAAAGAAAACATATTTGTAGACCTACTTCTATATTTAGGAAAGGCAAGAGCATTTTAGAAATGTATAACTTTTGTATCAGAGATTTCCTTCTGATGGGAAGGCCTAGGCACATTCCTCGGGGGATTTAGCATTTCTCATTAGCTCATTTGGTGTGTGTGTGTGTGTGTGTGTGTATACACATATATACGTAGTGTTTTCAAAGCCTAAAAGTGCTATGTTAATATTAGATATTGTTATTATGACTTCCATCCATATTAAATGTGAAAGTGATTATTTGCCATCCTCCTTCAACCCATCTTTATAAGTACACAGGTTCACAAGGCAAAAAAAATAATTATATTTAGAATAGAAGTAGAAAGTATAGGACCCATGTCAGAATCTGTAAAAAATCACTAGTGGGCAACTTTCCTTAGGAGAGCTGCTATAGCTTCAGGCAAGTGTAGCATTGTTTTGAGTGGAGTGCCATTAATGGTATTTGGGGTTTGCTTTTCCAGATGGAGGGAGTGCTCCCTCTGATGGGTTTTTTATCTTATTACATTATATTCTCTTCCTCCTCCTACCCCCTTCCTCAGTCTCCTCTCCCCTTCATACTTTTTATGATACAGCATAGCAACATGACTCAAATTACTCAGGGTTGCTTCTTGAAACACTTGCTACAGTGAGAAGGAACCACATACTCTTCTATGCATAACCTGTGGGCTAGAGAAAGTATCATTTGTAATTCCATCTACCTGTATATGATTCCAGTCTACAAATGAATTGGAGGAGTGAGGATAGAGAAAACCAAGGAGAGAAAGGTTTACTATAGAAAAGCCAGAGGAATTCATAGTACAAGAAAGGCTACTTAGATAAGAGGGAAGTTGTTTAATTACTAAAGAGAATAAGGACAGAGTATAGATAGATGTGGGTTGTGGTGCCATGATGGACTCAGTTTTAAATTTGCAAATATGTAAGGAAAAAGAAATATTCATTATGGGGTTGACAACATCAGTTTTACCATAAGGATAGACAAACTGCTTTCTTTGACTCGAATTCCTTGCTTAATTCAAATGGAGAATGAATTTAGATAAGCTCTTTCAGATAATCATTTTTTAACCTCCTCTTCATCTTTGAGATTGTGCTTCTGTGGAGGATGATTGGAATTGGGCTCAAGACCTTTGCCTTCAGTCTCCTTCCAGACCCATTGACTCCTTAGTGGAGGCTCAACTCTGACTGTCTGTCACAGTGGGGCAAGAACATTCATAGGAGCTCATCCTAAAATAAAGCTTGACAATCAGTGCCAGTCCTAGAGAGCAAGGCACTGTGTTAGCCATTGGGTTAAAGACAAAACGAAAGTCATTCTTTGTCTTCAAGGTGCTTACATTTTACTGGAACTAATATGTCCCTGAGAAAATCTGGGCACTGAAATATGATTGAACCCATAAATGTTGGTCTAGGAGACTTAGGCATTTAGAATATTTCTGCCTGAGGTAAAAGGGATTAGGGAATTTCAGAGCAAGAGGAAATTAAGCCTATTTTCATACTTGTAGGTTATGACATAAAATAAGTATTTTTGACGTGTACATAGTGACGGCTGTCTTCCATATGTAGCATAGGGGTAGCATTGTGTGAGTCAAAGGAAGATGGGACAGACATGTCTAGAGTCTTATCCATCCTGCCTTCTGCAAGGGAGACTTTAATTCCTTCCAGAAGGGGAAAGAGGAGGTTGGGACCACAATCTTGGTCACTCTGCTCTTTTCGGAGAAAAAGGGATACCAGACTGTATCTATCTTCTCCTTTTTATGTTGTTAATTTAGGGGAAGTGATTTTCTGGTTCAAAATAAACTTTTAATCACTGTTCTGAAGTTGGGGGAAAAGAAGATCTCAAGTTTTATATCCAAAACTTGACTCCCTTCCCACCAAATACCAATTTCACAATGAAAACACAGTAAATAGCAATAAAACCCATTTGTCCAAGTCAATAGCAAAACAGAAATCAGAAGAAGTATATATATATATATATATATGTATATATATATATATATGTATATATTTGAATTATATGCCAGATGATGATACTGTGTGAAGGAACTTTCCAACTGGGAATGATGTAATTCAGTGCAAGAGAGGATCCCTAGATCTCACCCAAGAGAAGATACCCAAAGCCTCTAGTATAGCAAGCTTAGAAATCATGGAGACTGCCAGCTCCTCCCATGTTGACTTCTTCCCAGGGTTTTTTCTTCAGCAACCTGAAATGGGGTTGGCATCTTCTCTCTTTCATAGCTAGAAGTCAGAAGCACCAAAAGAGCCTTAAGAAACTATAGACTCAGAGCCTGGCACTCTTCTCCCTCCCACTTCTACCAGCTCTGGTCTACCCCTCATGCAGGTACAGGGAATAGAACTCCACCAATAATCCCTGAGGAGATGTCAAGTTTCCTTGGGCCTATTTGAACAGATCGTTGTACAAAGAAATCATTCCAGTTCAAAGCTGTTTTTAAGATTTAGTCTAAGGCCTTTGAGTAATTGATCCATTAAACATTTTCTCACCTAGGTAAGGTATCAAAGCTAAAATGGGCAACTCCCAACTAGATGTGTTCTTATTCTTTCTTCCCTCTTCACCTCTTCCTCTTCATTTTTCCCTCCCTCCTCTGAATCACGTAAAATTTTTTGTATCTTTCTTATGGCATATAGCTTGTAATATATATATATATATAATTATAAATTATATATACATATATAGTATATTATGTATACTATATTATATACTACATACTATATATATTCATGTGTATATATACATATGTGTGTATATGTATGTGTGTATATATATATATATACACACACACACACATATATATATATATACATATTTCCTTCATTAGATTATAGCATTATAGCATATAGACAGAGGGCAGAGATGCCTGTTTACTCACTATTGTGTCTTCTTTAGCAGTACCTTCTATAGTGCTTACAATCAGTGCCTAGCACAGAGGTGGTATTTCATAAATGCTTGTCATTTGATTAGAAGTAGATATATTAAATGCTTACAATGAGCCAAACACTGCTAATCACTAGGGATACACATACAAACAAGTGAGACAACCCCTGCCCCCTAGGGGCTTACATTCTAATAGGGGAAGACAATACATGAAGGGGAACAGCAAGGTGGGGTGGCAGATGCACAGCAGCTAAGGGCCTGGATCCTGTCAAGATAAAGCAAAAGCACACCTTTTGGGCGAAGTTCGTGTTATTGTGGTTGGGTAGGAGGTAGAGGAGATGGTCCAAGGAGATAAGATGTGGTATGGCACAGGTGAGGGAGGCATTCAATTTTCCTTGGAACTCCAAAGGGAAACTTTCTGGCAACCTCAGACTATTGAATAGTGCCTAATACAGATGTTAAAACACATAAATTAGGAAGTATGCTTGGCTGTAAAGGAAGGAAATGGGAGCATCGAAGATAATCAAGAAGAGCCAAAGATGACTCCATTGTGATGTGACTGGTTGACTTGTTGGCCATGGGGGTTGGGAAAAGAATGCCCTAATTAGCTAGCAGAAGCTATAAAGCCAAATGAGAAGTGTGGAAAATATGGAAAGAGAAGAGATTAGTAAGAAGAAAAGAAAATGGAAATGAATAGAAGATAATTGAGGTGGGGTAATGAGATCAGATACTAGAGAATCATGAACAACAGACACTCTGACAAGGGCAATGGCAGAAGAGCCACCAGAGAGTGACAGTCCATAGAAGATAGAACAATTTGCCATATAGGAGGAAATAGCTCTTCATAGCTCAGTGGCTTGCCAAGGGCATTATTCCACCAATCATACCCACCAACTGTTAGTCATATCTGGAATGGATGCACAAACAGCCCTACATATTCAAGCACTGGAAGCAGGACTATCATTGAAGTCTATAATCATGAAGAATCAGCAAGAAAAGAGTAACTGATGATGAGTACATTATGTTTAAGAAATTGGGGAAGCATGTAATGCATTTTTTTCAAAACTTCCATTATCTAAAAATCATTTAACTCAATAAAATCAGCACTTAAAAAGTTAAAATTTGTTATCCAGAATATTAACTAATGTGGAATAGTTCACTCCCATCTGGTGCTGCAGAGCTTTGGTGTTCTTGTACTTCTAGAAAAAATGGAGAACAGGTGTTCAACATTTAGCCAGAGGGGATTCAATCCACTTTCCCCCTGCCATGTGAGAATGTGCTAAGTCAGAATTTGACATTAGAAGCCCTTGCCCCCAAGGTCAGCTTTAGGGAAATCTTTTTTAGGAGAAAAATGTCAGAAAATATACAGATAGAGAAATTTAAATCTTTACTCCTAGCATATATAAAGTCAGATAAATAGTAGCCATGCAGTATATATCTCCCTCTCAGATAAGACAGAATTGGGCTCTTTTTATCATAATGTACATTATCAATTACAGTGATATCAGTCTCTAATATTTTGGACTAACCATGCTTCAGATAAAATATGGGTCATAGTTCACTGAAAGAAAATCTCTAATGCCAGTAGAAACAAATTGACTCAGGAGTATGAACACAATTACAGACCTCAAACATACTATTTCATATGTCTTATGTCTCATTTAGATAAATCTTTGAATTTCAGTCATACCTGATAATCTGTTCATTGGAGATTTTCAGAAAATTATAATATTAAAATGACCAATGACTTCCAACAAAATAAGACCAAAATCTCATTGATGTGCTAGAAATTAAGCATGAGAATAAGACTAAGGAAGTATATTCTGGTATTTTAAATCAATTCTTCTGCTTAAAGGCTGAGGCAAGAAAAGGGAATTCATTCCAAATGTTATTTACAGAGTTCAGATCCTATTTAAGGTACCTCACCATGACACACTGCCGACCACTCCTTATAACAGAGGCTGATTACATAAAAGATTAAGTTGCTAAGGGTAACAGGCAGCTGAAATGTTCAGAGGATAACTGGGATAACTGAATCCCGGACCTATTTAATTCCAAGGAGATGAAATTCTGGAGTTTCCTACGTTAGAGAAGATGCAATAAGGGAGAATAACAGGAAATAGGAACCAACAAGCAAGGAAAATAGACAACAGTTACTGAAAAAAGTCAAGAGATAGATGAGAAAGAAAAGTTGGTAGAACAGGCAAGCACAGAAGAGGAAAAACTTGGGAAGCAAAAACAGGCATTATTAGGAGTGAAAAAAAGTATATGAACCAAGATATAACTGCTAAAGGAGACAGAATTGGCTACACTAAAATACATCATTAAGTATATCTTCAGGTGTGATTGTTACTTGCACATATATGTGTGTGTGTGTATATATATACACACATATGTATATACACATATATATGCACATATGTATATATATACACATATATGTATATACACATATATATTCTACTAGAGCCTTTTGTTTTAAAATTATTTACTCTTCTGTAAGTGGACATATTTTTATTTCATATTATAGTGATATTGATTATGATTCCCCAATGGGGATCCATACTTAATTTTTCCAGTCTTCTTGTATTAAGGGTTGTATATCATTAAGTGAGAAAGGAAGGAGTCCTCAATACAAGACTCTGTTCTGACCCTGGGAAAAGGAGTAATAGATATCTTTTGAGTGATTTATGATTAGAAAAGAAAATGAGGAAGTTATTTATGGAGGGAAGAATGATCAATGGAAATTGTATGTATTGCATTATCCACATAACTTCAAGAGATCTAGAGAAAGACCCCCAAAATGTTGGGTGGTACCTCTTTAGAGGATTTACAGGTAGAGGCAGAAAAGACTTGCATAGCATGAGAAATTAAGGATGAATTATGATCATCATGGATAATGCAGATGAGTTAACAGATTCATGAAATACCAAAATATATGGTTAAGGTGGGGTATAGTAAAAGGAAAGACATTGAAGGGGGCAGCTAGGAAGTGCAGTGTGTAGAGCACCAACCCTGGAGTCAGGAGGATCTGAGTTCAAATTCAGCCCCAGACACATAACACTCACTAGGTGTGTGACTCTGGGCAAATCACTTAACCCCAATTGCCACACACACACACAAAATCCACAACAAAGACACTGAAGAAAGAAAGACATTGTTTTGAATCCTGATTTTGCCACTTACTAGCTAAGTAAATTCGGACAAATCTAGACGTCATTTTCTTCATCTGTAAAATGGGGAAAATAATTGATCTAACTGTGTTTTTGTCATTCTTTTCTTAAAGTACCATAAAATGTGAGTTATTGTTAGAAGCAATGATAAATTCTTTATGTAAGACAGTTTTATGTACACATTGCATCCCATTCCTTTTTATACTCATTGATTCTATAGACGGGTAATTTATACACAGTTCTGTTCATAATGTTGCTCGTTACAAGTTAAATGTTACTAGTTTTTTTTTTGCTCTTAGTTTTATTCTGTTTTTAGTACTTCTTTCATTTACTTGGCATTCTTTTCAGTTATGGATGTTTGTCTTTGCCAATAATTTTGTTGAGAAATAACTCTTCCCTTAAAACATGCATATAAGGATTAAACTTGTAAAGATCTTCAGAGGTCTATTTGCCACTTTTTCATTTATCTATCCAACAAACATTTACTGTATCATCAACATTAAATACCTACTATGTGCCTTGATAAATTCAGATCACTAGTCCTAGATGAACCATATCTTGGCTAGTGACAGAACTGGCAAATGTGATTGCTGAACTATTGTCAGTAATCAGACCTTTTAAAGTTTGTGGAGGATAGAAGAGAGTGCATTTTTGGAGAAGGACAAATACTGTCTCAATTTTCCAAAAAAGGACATAGAACGGAATCTGGAAATTATAGGCTTCTGAATTTGGCTTTACTTTCCATGGAAATTCTACAAAATGTTTTAAATGGATGGTTGGTGAGTGTTTAGAAAAGGAAGCAGTGATCAAAAAGAGGTAGTATGGTTTCATAAAGAACAGCTTGTTCCAGATTAAACTTTTTCCATTTTTACCTGATTATTAAATTAATGGTAGTTGAGAAGAATTCTATATCAGTAATTTTTAAAATTTTTGTTTTCAGAACACATTTACATTCTTAAAACATGCTAGGGGCCTGAAAGCTTTCATGTGAGTTATATCAATAAATATTTACCATATTAGAAATTAAAACTGGTAAAGTTTTAAAATATTTATTAATTTAGAATAATAAATCCAGTACATATTAATGTAAATAACATATTATCATTAAAATGTTATTTTCCAAAACAAAATTAGTGAAAAGGATGATACTGTTTTTATATATTTCTGCAAATCTCTTTAATGTTTGACTTAGTTGGATTCTCATATCTGCTTCTGCATTCAATCTGTTGCAATATTCTGTTTTGGTTGAAATATACAAAGAATGGGGCAACTAGGTGGCGCAGTGGATAGAGCACCAGCCCTGAAGTCAGGAGGACCTGAGTTCAAATCTGGCCTCAGACCCAACACTTGACACATACTAGCTGTATGACCTTGGGCAAGTCACTTAACCCCAACTGCCTTACCAAAAAAAAAAAAAAAGAAATATACAAGGAAAATACAGCTTCACATAGATGGGTGGTTACAAAAAGGAGGAATATTTTAATAGGCAAGTAATATCATTGTATTTAGTTTTATATAACAATTTTAAAGTCACAGACCTTCTGAAAAAGACTTAGGGACACTCAGGAGTCCATAGACCACATATTTGAGCACAGCTTTTGCCAAAATTTCTTATGTTATTCCTTGGACTGAGTGATGAGATATGACTAGACCGTAAATATACTAAGAATGTTTTAAATGACTGAGCCCAAAAATAATTATTAATTTTATTAAGCCATTAATAATGGCTAAGTGTTAACTAGGAAAGTGGTCTCCAACACACTGCCCTGGGGATTTGCATTTAACTCTATGTTGTTTAACAGTTCTGTCAAAGTCAATGTCGTGCTTATCCAGTTTGGAAGTGACACAAAGCTAGGAGGATGGGCAATGCATTAGATGACATATTTAGGATTCAAAAAGATATTGAAAGTATAGATCAGAATTTGTCTAAAATACATGAGGTTGAATTGTAAACTAATTATAGTTTATTAGTATGAAATGGTCAACAAGAAAGGCAATGCAATCTTAGAGTGCATTAAGGCATAGTGTCAAGGCCTAGGGGAATGATAATCCTCTTCCCTTGTAAGATGACATATGGAATTTTAGATATTATATTCAATTATAGGAACCACATTTTAAGAAGGACATTGAAAAGTTGAATGTCCCAAACAAAATAGCAAAGTACTGAAGTATATGGAATTTTTCATTTATTTCATTCTTAGTAGAAATAAAAAAAACTGGCTACCATTAGTTATTAGGATATATTTTTAGATGTTTCAGGTTAGCAGTGAAGGTGTTTTGAAATTTTTCTTCTATAGGCTAAACAATTCTAAATATATTATTTTTCAACTTTTACTTGTTGAGATTTTTTTTTTTTGACTAGGCAATGGGGTTAAGTGACTTACCCAGCGTCACTCAGCTAGCAAGTGAGGTTGGATTTGAACTCAGGTCCTCCTGACTCCAGGGCTGGTGTTCTATCCACTGTGCCACCTAGCTGCCCCTTATTGAAACTCTTTAACCAATCATACTTGTTTTTGTCCTCTAAACCCATTCCAATTTCCATTCTTGCTTTTGTTCTGTTCTTTAACATCAAGCTCATCTCTCTTCTTTGTATTCATGTAGCCAGCTATGTCAACTAATTAACTGTTTTGGTTTAAATTTTCCTCCCTTCTTTCTCTATTACTCTCCCATTCTGAAATTATGGATTTTCCTCATTTTGGTAATTTCTTCTTTCCTTTTGCTGAGGGTACTTAAGACATGTTCATTTTGATTTTCCACTCTGAACCAAGAAGAGTACATCACTGTGTAATTCTTGGTCCCAGAGTAAAGACCAGTAAGTCAGACAAATAGCATTCATTAAGTGCCTATTATGTGCCAGGTACTGTGCTGGATGCTAGGGATACAAAGGAAACCAAAAAAAAAACAGTCCCTGTTCTCAAGGATCTCACAGTCTAATGGGGGAGATAACAGGTAAACAACTAGGTGTAAGTAGATATACACAGGATAAATTGAAGTCTTTCCTTCAGAGAGGGCACTAAGATTAAGGAGGACTGAGAAAGGCTTCTTACAGAAGGGAAGAATTTGATTGAGACCTGAAGGAATCCAAGGAAACTAGGAGTCAGAGGAGGAAGGGAGAGCTCTCAGAGTGGGAAGATGAAGTATCACATGGGAGGAATAGCAAGAAGGTCAATGTCACTGTCACAATGTATGTGGAGTCAGTTAAGGTGGTAAGAAGATTAGAAAGGTAGGAAAGGGCCAAATTATGAAGGACTTTAAAAAGCTTTTTTGCTTTATGGTTCTAGGAAGAAGGCAACACCTCTTAAACACACTGAATATCTTTCATGGAACCATTCCGAGTCAGGAGGTTGGCAAAAAGACTTTGGTAAAGGTGGGGCAAAAATGGGCATTGAGGCTGTAGGGATGTACATCTCCTAGTTTCCTTTAGATTCAATGCTGCAGTGGGTATACTTTGCCTAATTGATAGATAGAAATGAGAAAGGATGAAGTACAAAACTGGATATGTAACCAACCTCAAGACACAGACTGTTCTATGTTTCTTGCAGGTGACTTCTGTTGTTTTATTTTTCATTATTGCCCATAGATTTTATTTTCTTTGTTAGATTGACAGTGGACTTGGCCCGCTGAAAATCACTCTCTGGATAAAGGCACAATCATATGCCAAACAATGATTATACATATCTCAAGGCAGAACACTGGTCTGTACTGGCTTAATGCTAATTCATTTACTTTTAGACAAACATTTACCCAATGAGTATTTATTTGATCATCTTCTGCAGACCTTGTTTAACTCTGATACAGGGACATAAAATAAGTACTGGTTTTGGTAGATTGATGTTAATGCAAGCTTTTAGTAAAAAAGAAGAAGAAGAAGAAAAAGAAGAATTGCTTGTCTCAGAAAAATTAAAATTTTTGCCCACCAGTAAAATTAGACAAATTTCCCAAAATGCTAAAGGGTTTTAATTTTTCCTAAAGAATGAGTATATCTGTCATGATCAGTTTAACATTTTACATATCTAAGCAATCATTCTCATGGTTATCAAATGAATTGATTACATAGCATTGCAATTTCACTGGTAAACAGACCAAAATATTGGTTGGTTTCCCTGTCTTTCCCCACTCTAGTCTATCTTCCACTCAGTTGTCAAGTTAATTTTCCTAAAGCACAGATCTGACTGTCACCACTCCCATTTTGTGAATTCCACTGGCCCCTATCATCTCCAGCATCAAATATAAAATCTTTTTGTCATTCAAAGCCTTTCACAACCTTAGGTATTCTATCATTTAGTGACACTGGCATCCTTGCTGTTTCTCAAACAAGACACTATGACTTTCAAATCTGGGCACTTTCACTGCCCGTCCATGCCTGGAATACTCTCCCTCCTTATCTATCTCATAGCTTACCTGGCTTCCTTCAAGTTTTAACTAAAGTCCTACCTTCTTCAAGAAGCTTTTCTCAGTCCTCCTTAATTTCAGTGTCTTCTCTTAAGGGAATAATCCAAATTTATCCTGCATATATCTTGTTTGGACATGGTGGTTTATATGTTATTTCCCCAATTAGACTGTGACCCCTTGAGAGCAAAGATGGTTTTCCCCCTTTCTTTCTACCTGGACCATAGCAGGCAATTAATAAATGCTTAATGACTCACATACTTTGTTCTATATAAATTCTTAGTAGTTATCCAGATATAGTTTATGGTAACCCATTAACTATATTTGTTTTTATTTTCTGGTGTCCTGCAGAACTACATAGGTTATGGCTGATTTTATACATGACAGAGTAAGCCTAGGATAATGAATATAAGGCCAGCTACAGAGTTAGGAAGACTTTGGATCAACTCCTACCCTTGACATACACTGGCTGTGTGATCCTGGCAAGTTGCTAAATCCTCAGAACTGATCTTCATTGGTAGAATGGTAATACTAATGTAATCTGAGAGGGAGAAGAAAGAGAGAGATTGTTTTCAATGAAATATAGGTACATCCACATTTGCCACTAAGATCTATGCTGAGTTCCTTTATCTCTAAAAGCATATATTTCCAACAATGAAAAAATTGTGCATTTTCACATGTTATACAAACACTTAGATATCACAGACTGACAGGAAATAGGCATCCTAGAGTTAGAAATGCCTCCTGGCTCTGCTAGGGAAAATCAGGAAGAAATTAGCTTCTTGTTTTTTCAAGCTCACCTAAGAGACTATATTATGTGGACTAAAGTCCATCAAAGTTCATTAAAATGGATGAAAAAGAATCCATAGTTCTTCATCAATTTCATCCTACCAGGAGGTAAATTCCAAAACCTCATCTTGCTGCAAAGATCTAAAATTGTATTACTAATAAATAGTATTAGGTAACTAATCAGTATGTTTAGTCTTGAATGCAGTGTATCTGTTATATTTCTGTTCTGTCCTAAATGTCACACAACATTTCTTGGCCTACTGTTGCAACAGCTGGATAGAACTTCCTGTACTCTTTGATCAGTCTCCTCTAGGCTTTTTCATATTCAAGTTGAAAATGACAACATTGAGGTGGGCGATCCTTAGTGGTCTTTTCCTTTTACTCCCCTCCAGATGTTGCCTATTCAGATCCTAGCAAAGAAAAAAAAAGTGGAGGAATTTATCTTTCGGCCCAGGTTTTTTGTTTTTTGTTTTTGGTTTTTTTTTTTTCTTTTTTTTTTTTCTTTTTGGAGGTTTGGACATCATCTAATTAAGATTTATACTAAAATTAAGGTATTCTATTTATATACTTCTGCTTTGCTATGATGAGAACAATGATGATTGCCAAATGACGCATAATGATATTTTGACAACATGTAAGTGAGATGTCCTAGTTATCTTGCTGTCCTCTCATGTTACTGAGTACTCTTCTAGGTTTCCAACTGCTTTTCCATTTTTGACGCCATCTATGAATGGAGTGCTGTTTTGTTCAAAAGGGATATAAAAACTCCATTTAGTGTATTCAGAGGAAGCGAGAGAGCACAGATAAGTCTGGGTTCTCTATACAAACAAAGTCAGATAGCCTCATTAGAAGAGGATGAGTTGTATTTATGGGGCTAGCTCAGAGGATGGAAATTCATAGTGATGGAGCTTTGATGAGTAGGTAGAGATTAGAGCAGAAATCTATATTTTAAAAATTGATAATTGAGTATCAATTTAATTGGTTTCCTTTTTAACCCTAGTAATTTATTTTAGGCATTTACAAACATTCAGAGAAGGAATCTAAAGACTTCAGCAGTCTGCCAAAGGGGTCCAAGATATGAAAAAAAAACTTAGAGGGTCAGGACTTTAAAATGAAACCTCGGGGGGCAAGCTGTAAATTGTTATCACGTCGTAGCATTTCCTTGTGTATGGCAGTTGTGGAGGTAGGGAGTGATGCTATATATATATATTTATATAATGTATATGTATATTTATATGTATACACACACACACACACACACACGCACACGCACACACACAGTAGTAGTTTGGCTCTGTGTCTCCTCTTCCTACCCCCATGTTTGGTGACTATGACTCCCTGCCATTCCAACAATGATAAGTTTCAGGCATCCACTTCTTGGGCGATACTCACTCAAGTTTCTTGGCTTTACTCTATGGACAATAAAGGCTCCTTCACTCATTTCTCAAGCATTTGTTAAGTCCCTTCTGGGTGCTAGGCACTGTGCTAGGTCCTGGGGATACAGTAAAAAACAAACTGCTCCTCAAAGAGCTTACATTCTATCCAAGGAAATAACTTGTACTTACAAAATTAAAATTAAAAATATATGAATATATGTATGTGTGGTGTTGTTCACTCATCACACTCTTTGTGATCCCACGTGAGGTTTTCTTGGCAAAGATACTTGAGTGGTTTGCCATTTCCTTCTCTAGTTCATTTTACAGATGAGAAACTGAGGCAAGCAGGGTGGCACAGTGGAGAGGGTGCTGGGCCTGGAGTAAGGAAAACTCATCTTCATGAGTTCACATCCAGCCTCAGACACTCACTAACTGTGTGACCCTGGGCAAGTCATTAAATCCTGTTTGCCACAGTATTCTCATCTGTAAAATGAGCTAAAGAAGGAAATGGCAAACCATTCCAGTATCTTTGCCAAGAAAACTACATATGGGGTCACAAAGAATTGGACGTGACAAAAAACTGAATAGCAACAAAACAACAGTGTGTATTATATACACATAAATTATATTTATATACAATATATCATACACATACTATCTAATAATATATAATATATACTTATATGTTAGATGATACATATAGCATATGTACACATAACACATTTATATAAACTGTTATATACTTATAGGTATATGTGTATAAACAGGAATTCATGTATCTTCTATCTCTATAGAGATATAGATAATTTATAAATATATATCAATTATACACAATTCTTACATACAAACATATACATATATGTATGCACATAAATGCATGTTATATCCTTATTTTTATGCATACACATTACACCTATGGATAAATATAGGTACAGATATATAAAAGATACTGGAGAAGGAAACCAATATCTTTGCCAAGAAAATCCCAAATGGGATCATGAAGAGTCAGAAATAAACAACAACAAATATAAAAGATTCAAATTAATTCCTGGGTTGGGGAAGAGCTTTAGCAATTAGGGAGATCAAGATGGGCTTACTGTAGGAGGCTTTACTGGAGCTGAGCTTTGAAAGTCAACTAGGGTTTCTGTAGGGCAGAGGTGAAGAGGCAATGCATTCCAGCCACGATGGCCAGCCTGAGCCGGGGCATGGAGTCAGGAAAACTCTGGTGTCCTTCACTGGCCCAAAGGCAACGTCTTTCTATTCTATCAGCACCCCGAATGCTGCCAGCCAGTTGAAGTGGTCATAATAAATTCTTCAAAATACTTTAAAATGTTCATGTAAAAATAACATATATCTTCTAACTGACATAGGGTTCAAACACATTGCACCATACCTCAACTTAATTTTTCATGATGAAAACTCTTTTGTCTTTTAATGTAGGAATCTTCATCAATTAAACATCCTACACAATTTCATTTTTTAAAAAAAGTCATTTGATACGAGCATATGTGCAGCAGGCTGGAACACATTTTCTCAGCATTCGCCTTTGAATTTGCTTTACATATCAGATGTAATCCTTGTGATGTGTCACAGACTTAGCAAAAGGAACATCAACGATCACTCTGTCTTGAGAAGTGACAATCTCAAGTGAAAATGTGTCAGTTTTTGCCAGACGACAGCACTTTAAAAAAAATTAACTCTCCTTACACTGTCAGTAATAAAAGTTCACTCTTGCTTTAAAAAAGGAGTTATATTGTCTAAGCAGTTCTTTTCAGGCTGATGTACTTCCCTGTTTAATTACCTCAGTGATTACAGAATCAAGGCACTCATTGAGTATAGCACTGGTTCCCACAAATAAGCCACCATTATTGTTACTTATACAGTGCTTTATCATTTTCAGAGCACCTGCTAGGGCACTATTTCATTACATAACTGCACAGCTGACATTTTATTTGATCCTTTCAGAAAACTAAGGATTGAGGCAGTCTGGTTAAACAAGGCCTCTTTCTCCAGAAAGAGAAGATGGAAATCTAGAGAGAAATACCTAGAATGCCTTCTATTCACTCTTGGGCGCATTCTAGTTTACTCACAACTGTGTTCAGAGATGCTTAGAGTGTTCTTGTCTGAGACTGGTGTATTTGTAAAAGGCACCAGCTTCATTTCTTTATTCCTGAGTATAAAAAGGGATAGCCATTGATGATTGGGGATGACTTAAGCTAGCCTGGAGTCCTGGCACAATTGGGTAGCACTTGGTCAGACTTTTACTGTACTGTGACATGTACCAGGATCAGGAGAAAAAGGACTCAGGTTTCTATATCATAAGCTGTCACACATCTTTATTGCGTCCTTTGTTTTCACCTCAGGAAACTGTAGCTGTTTTTCTGTGATCATGAGCTATGCCTCTGTGCTTTAAAAATTCCTAAATGTGTACTATATTAATTGTATCAATCACTTGTTAAAGGCTGCTTTTATTTTAAACATATTTAATCCTCATGATTATTTTTAAATCTTTTTTTATGATGGAAAGAAGTGACTTTGAAAAATAAGTGATTTTTTTTTGTTTTTACATCACCTAAGATTTTACCTTGTATCCCCTATCCCACTCATAGAGAACCAACCTTTATTACAAAGGTTTTTTTTAAGAAGAGAAAAAAACCAGAAAATATTACTAATACTTTTTAAAAAAAATATCTGAATATTATATGCAGTGTTCCACACTCCTGGACTTGACCTCTGCAAGGGGACAAGGTGGGGGGAAAAGGAGAGGAAGGTTTCTTCTCCAATATCTTCCCTGGGACCATTCTTATTCTCTATAATTTCCCAACATTCAAAAGTTGTGATTGTTTTATGGTGATTGTTCTTTCTCTTTACACTGTCATAATCATTATGTATATTTTCTTGTATCTGTTACCTTCATTTTGCATAATTTCGTGTGAGTCTTTCCTTCTTGTATTCATCATGTTCCTTCACTCCTTTCTTACAGCACAGAATTAATTGATTAAATCATGTATCACAACATATTTAGCCATCTCCTTGTCAATAAGTACCTACTTTGTTTCCAGGGTTTATTTTTTTTTTCCTATCACAGGAAGTGGCACTATACTTAATTTTGTCTATACGGGGCTATTTAAAAAAAAAAAAAGTTACCTCTTAGAGGTATATGCCAACTCTGAAACTTCTGAATCAAAGACTCTGAATATTTTAATCACTTTATTTGAATTGCATATTGCTTTCAAGGATAGTTGTACTAATTCCCAGCTCCGCCAATAAAGAATTAATGTGCCTGTCTTCCAATTGCTTCTCCAACATTGACTTTTCCCATTTTTTGTCCTGTTTGAGAGCTGGCTGGATATAGAGTAAAGCTTTAGAATTATTTTGATTTGTACTTCTCTTATTATTAGTGATTTCATACTACTTTCATATGGTTTTTATTAGCTTACAATTTTTTTTTTTTTTTTTGGTTAGGCAATGGGGTTAAGTGACTTGCTCAGGGTCACACAGCTAGTAAGTGTTATGTGTCTGAGGCCAGATTTGAACTCAGATCCTCCTGAATCCAGGGCTGGTGCAATATCCACTGAGCCACCTAGCTGCCCCCAGCTTACAATTCTTTCAAAGATTTTCATTCAAATGCTTTGACTACCCGTACGTTGGAAAACAACTTTTGTTCTCATGTATTTTTTTCATTGTCTGTATATCTTAGTTACCAAAATCTCATCAGAGATATTTGATTAAAAAAAAAAAAAGATTTTTCCCCAGTTGACCACTTTCCTTTTTGTCCTAGATGTGTTATTTTTGTTCATGCAAAAGCTTTTCAATTTCATATAATCAAAATTATCTGTGTGATCTTTTGTAATTGTATCTATATTTGTTTGGTTAAGGATTCATCCTGTACCTCACAGCTGTGAAAGGTTTATTATTTGCTTCTGCTCTAATTTCTTTATGATTTGATCTTTAATATTCAGGTCATGTATCTATATTGAATTTATCATGGAATATGGTGTAAGATATGAGTCTGTCTAATATTCTGCCAAACTGCTTTCCAGTTTTCCTAATAGGATTTTATTAGAGTTTCTTTTTTTTCCCTAAGTAACATATGTTTTGATGTTTATCAAATACTGGGTTATTGAATTCATTTACTTCTGATTCTTCCTTGTCCAGTCTGACCTGCTGATTTACTTTCTATTTTTTTTAACCAGTGGCAAGTGATTTTGATGACTATTGTTTCATATGATATTTTGAGGTAAGAAAAGTGCTTTTCTTCTTTCATTATCTCTTTTTATTTTTCCTTTGATATTCTAGATTATTTATTTTTCTAAAGTAATAGTTATTTTGTCTAGCTCTGTAACATGTCCATTCAGTAGCTTGATTAGTATAGCATTTTTATCTTCTCTTTGCCTATATTTATGTGTTTTATTTTGTTTCTCTTGTTGCAATTGCTAGCATTTTTAGAATATAAAAATAGTAGTAGAGAAAAGGTGAATCCTTGCTTTAATCCTATATTTATTGGTAAATCTGCTTTCCAGTTTTCTAGTATAATCTCTGTTGTGATACAATACTTTTGATTTTTGATAGAATTTGTCATATTAAATGAAAATTCTTCTATGTCTATATTATTATACTTTGTAGGATTTTTTTTAAACACAGATTAATGTTAAACTTTGTCAGAGGTGTTTTCTTCATCAGTTGAGTTAATCATGAGACTTTAAATGTTTTTAACATTATTAATTATGTTGACTGTTTTTTCTAATGTTGAAACATTCCTATATAGATTCAATTTGGTCATAATGAATGATTACTTGGATAAAATGCTGTCATAATTTTGCCAGAATTTTATTTAAAAATTTTAGATCTATTTTCTTCAATGAAACCTTTCTATAGTTCTTTATTTGCTTTATCCTTTCCTAGTTTAGATATGCCTGTATTTTTCTCATAAAAATAATGAGGCACTTTCTCAATTTTGAGAATAATTAATGACATAAGAGTATTAATTGTTCTTTAAAAGTTTGATGTAATTCTCCTGTAGATCTATCACAACATTGAGGGCTTTTGGTTTTTCTCCTTGATAGTAGTTTAGAGGTACTTTATTTCTTTATAAAAGGGTGGATTATCTGAGATCTTTATTTGGTGTTTTGTGGGTATTTTATGTTTTTAAATATTCTCTATTTTATTTTTGTTTGCAGTTTTGTTTGCACATGACGGTTCTTAGTAAGTTCTGAAATTTTTTTTACTTATTTTGTTATGATTTCATGATCATTTTTTATTCTGTTGATTTTGTTTTCTGGCTTCCTCTTTTTAAAAAATTAACTAAAGGTTTGTTGTTTTTAAAACAGGGTTTTTAAAAAAATCAGTTGTATAGTTTTTTGTTTTGGTTTTCAGTTTATATATCCTCTCATTTTTAAGATTTCATCTTTTGTGATTATTTTGGGTTTATTTATTGGTTGGCTTCTTCAGTTTTTTAAATGCATGCTTTCTTTATTAATTCTCTCTTTTTTCTATTTGGTTAATTTATATTTCACTACATTCCCCTCCCTGTCCCCCAAAGACTGCCTTAGCTTCATTTCAAAAAATTTGGCATGTTGTTATATAATTATTGATTATTTCTGTATTTTGTTTGGTCTTATTAGTTCAGGTCCTTTGCTTTTGCTCCCTCAATCAATTATTTTTTAATTATTTAAATATTTAAATTAAATGATTAATGTTTTTATTTCATTATAGTCTACAAAGTGTTTGTTTAATGTTTCTACCCTTTATTTGCAATATCTTTGTGATCTAATGCATAATCAATTATTGTAAAAGTGCCTCTGCTGTTGAGAAATATGTGCATTCTTAAGTGTTCTCAATCAGAAGATACAATATCTTTTAGTTCTAAATTTTCTAGGAAAACATTGAATTTTATATTTTCCATTTTGTTTATCTTTCAATTTGTTTTTCCTAACTCTGAAAGAACACTAAGATCTCCTACTATTATTTTGTTAACATCTATATCTTGCTGCATTTCAGGTAGCTCTTCCTTTATGAATGTAGATGCTATGCCATTTTGGAACATATAAATTTAATATTGATACTGATTCATTGCCTATGGTTCATTTAAACAAACTGCTATTTCCTAGTTTATTGGTGTTATTAATTACTATTTTTGTTTGTTCTGTAAGCATGATTGTAATATGAATCCAGGATTTTAGATCCGTTTGATGCATAGTAATTTTATAACTGATTTCTTATTAAGTCTCCATCACACTCCCAGAACCTTTCTTTCTCTCTTTAAGCCCTCACCAAATTCCCTTATCTTTTCAGTCTTAGGTGAGGACCTCATGTCATATTTAACTGAGGTTATAGAGATCTATTTTGACTCTCTCAATGCTCTATCTCTCCTCCATAAGACTTTTCATTATCCTCACTTACAACCTATATTCTACTATTTGAGGAAAGACAAATACCACCCTCAAGTCTCTAGGTAAAATTAACCCCTCAGTCTATACTTTTGATGCTATCCTATCTTGTCTTTTCAGGCACCTTGATCAATCTCCATCACTTCCCAATTATGGATTTTCAATATTTTCTTTTCCATTATCTCCCTCCTCTTCAGATCATAAACATATTGACACTTCTCTAGCATAAAAGAAATCTAATATCTTAAATAAATAAATAAAATTAATTTTTCTCTGATATTGCCATACCCTCAAGCCATTCTAGTTTTAAACATAGTGTAGTATAGGATTAAGAGTGCTGAAGATCCAAGAATTAGAGTCAGAGGACCTGCATTCAAATCTCTGACATCTACTGGCTACTACAAGTCATTTCATATTTCTGGGCCTCAGTTTCCCTACCTATAAAATGATGTGTTATAATCATGGATTCTTGAGGTCCCTTCTGCTTCTAAACTGACAATTTTACTTTTCCCTTCCAGAGAACTAGACAGGGTTGTCTCACAATATTGATGTCTCACCTCATAACCTTGGAATCTGGCTTTTTTCTACCACTCTACTAAAACTATTCACTAAAAGGTCACTAATAAACTCAGTATTGCTGAATCCAATGGTTTTTTTTCTGTCCTCTTTTTCTTTTCTGAGGCATTTGTAGCAAGGACTATTCCCTCCCTTTTGATTCTTTTCGATTCTTGGCTTCTGTGGCATTGAATTATATGTTATTTTCCTATATCTGGACATTCCTTTTCTTTATATTTTCCTGGCCTTTTATATTTCTCTAAACCCTTAAGTAGGGGCATCCCCTAAGAGTCTGTCTTAGGCTTTCTTCTATTTATATACTCTTTCCCTTGGTTATCGTCTTTATGTAAATGACTCCCCATTCAATAACTTCAAACTCAACCATTCCTCAGAGCTATAATTCCATAGTTTTCAGTTTTCCGCTGAATATCATTGTGAATGTCATGCCAACTCCTAATTTTAAAGGAATAACCTTTGCCCTAATAGTTCATTTTCCTTCATTTAATTTCTCCCTTCCTCCCTACCCAGAATTATATCCTTCATCTTTGACCCTGACCTTTCCCTCAAGTACTGTATCCAATCAGTTTGCCAAGTGCTTGAGATTCTCTCTTGCATTTCTCATCTCTATTTTCATGACAGACTGCCTTGTTCAGGCTCTCATCTTTCTTTACCTATATTCACTGTCCTGGGGTACTACCCAAAAGTTGCTGGCTCTTGTTCCATGTTGGAGTGTCCTACCCATTGCTTTACTACCTAGGTCTTTTGGCAACTGTTACTTTTTCCTCTAAGAAATTAGATGTTGTGCCACATGCAGCATATCGGTTTAATATCTAGTATCATTTATATCTGAGTCCTTATTATCAAGACCATGAGATCATGAAACATAAAGTTCACTTAATTCACCTCTAAAAACTTACCCTGGAGTACATTAAAAGTCTGGAAGTGGAAGCTGTAATTCTCATGCTATTGGAACTATACCTATAATGACATAAATCTTTCAAGTCTAGATTGTATTTAAATAATGATGATGAGTATAATCAAGATTTTAAATAAAGCTGACTATGTGCTAAGCTTTTGAGTTCTTGACTTAAGACCCAGTGTTATATCCACTGTGGCACTTAGCTGCCCAATCACATAATTTTTTGAATTAGAAGGGATTTCAGTGACCATCAACCAAGCAATACCCAAAAGAATTCCAAATATACCTTAAGTTTCAACTGGCCATTTAACATTTGTTTGAATACCTCCAGTGAGGGGGTGCCTGCAACCTCCTTGAGGCAGCCCATTCTACTTTTGTATAGCTCTACTTGTTAGGAGGGCAGCTAGGTGGATATAGTGGATAAAGTGCTGGTTTTGGAGTAGTCTTCTCATCTTCCTAGACTCATCTCCCTGAGTTCAAATCTGGTCTCGAACACTTACTAGCTGTGTGATTCAAAGCAAGTCACTTAACTTTGTTTGCCTCAATTTTCTCATCTGTAAAATGAACTAGAGAAGGAATATCAAACCATTCCATTATCTTTGCCAAGAAAACCTCGAATGAGGTCACAAAGAATCAGACACAAAGGAAAATAACTGAACAACCACACTTGCTAGGAAGTGATATGAAACCCACATTTCCCTTTGCAACTTTTACCAGATGCTTTTGATTTCACTCTTTGGGGCTAAGCAGAGAAAGTTTAATCCCTCTTCCAGATGAGAAATCTTTAAATACTTGAAAATAACTATCATGTTCATTTTAAGTCTCTTCTCTCTTTTTTTCCCTCTCTTTCTTCCTCTTTTGTTTTCACTTTTCTAAAGGAGTACGCCTTTGTTATACATTAGGCATGTACAAAATAGAGTCATCATCTTCAGAAAAAAAAAAATTATGGTGGGGTAGGGAATGGGTTGGAACGAAAGAATGGCCAGTGGAAAGATTGCTGAAAGAAAGAAAAAACAAAAGAGGATATTTTTAAGAGCAATATTTTTAATGCACACGAGAAAACAGAAGGAAGCCATCTGCCCTGCTCCCACCAGACCCTCCTCAAACCCAGGGGAAAAAATGGAAAGCAAGCAAGGCAGTTTCAAAAGTCATATGCTGAATTCATTAAATACTTAAGAGGAAAAGAAAGTTTTATAAGAGATTTTTAGTTTCATTTATAATCCTCTTTTTCTATTCTACTTCGTATATGGAAATACTTATTTGATGTTTGAATTGAAAAAAATATTATAGAACTTTTTAAAAAGGAAAATGTATTTAATTTAGCACTTCAATCTGTGACTTCATCTGCACAGATATTCCTCCTTTTGTTGCAGAGAAATGACTCCGTAGTGCCATAGTAGATGATGCACATGAGCTACTGTGGCAGAAAATGTCATCATCTTCTGGCCAATATCCTGATGATGAATTTTCCCAAAATTAGATCTTTAGATGATAATAACATAATCTCTGTCTCTTGATCTTTTGAGACCTTTCAAAAGTAGCACTCTTTGGGCATAGCCTTTGAGTACCCAGGGCCATCTCAGAGACATTGATTGGAGTAGAACTTTTGGGGGGGGCAGAGGATGATCTTAATTAAGAATCATTTTCTTTTTCAATATTTAAGTTGAAATGTAGACTTCCCATTAAAAGGCAAATCCATTCCTTTAATATATTACATACAAGTAGAGATATCATTATATAATAGATTCAAATCCCTGCTTTTCCACTTACTGTATATGTGTGTGTGTGTGTGTGTGTGTGTGTGTGTGTGTGTGTGTGTGTGTG
>NW_020954720.1:6049242-6117359 GCF_900497805.2 Vombatus ursinus
GTGTGTGTGTGTGTGTGTGTGTGTGTGTGTGTGTGTGTGTGTGTGTGAGACACTGGTAAATTGCTTAATCTCTCTGGGCCTCAAGTTCCCCATCTATAAAATGAGGGGTTTGGACTAGAGGATCTTTAATGTCCCTACCAGCTTTAGATCTCTGATCTATATGCTTCATAGATTCCTTCATTCTTTGACTTTAGACCCATATAACTTTCATTGATTTTACCCTTTTGCCTCTTATTATTTTGTCCTGTGATAGCCTGACAAGTGTATATAGCCATATTTGGACTTAGTATGACTCTGCCATCCTCAAATGATTGATGTCAGTTGAATTATTGCTGCTTTTAAAGATGGCCTTGCGCTAACTGACATTTTCACTGATTGATAGTACAAGGAGCACTGAAGGCTTTTCATACTGTCACAGATAATCCGGGCACTTTTTTGTCAGTGCTTTACAGCTCTACACTTGCCTTCAAAGCCATTCAGAAAGGATATCAAACATTCCCAAGTGTAATCTCTCCTGGCTTTCATTTTATTTTTTGTTTTATCTTGAAGGTTTGTTTGCCTACCATCTGTGGACCAAGCAGGTTTATTTTCTGCCCATCTCTCACCACACTGGTGACCACTTGTTTCCCTGTTCTTGAACGTAAGCTCTAGATTAGAGGATCTTGACTCCACTTTATCATCTTTGCATTGTACAAAACATCTATTCAAAATAGTTCAGGAAACATTTATCAAATATCTACTATATACCAGACATGTTACTAAGCACTGTGGATACAGAGAAAAATAAGACAGTCCTTGTCTTCAAGAAGCCTACAATCTAATAGGATAATGAAAAGTGTATGATATGTACACAAATAGGATGATATTAGGTAGGTGACTGGGACAAAGGGGAATTGGGCAAAGTGCTGTAAGAAAATTGAAAAGTGAGAGATCATTTTAACTGGGGAATGTTAGGAGAAGTCCAAAAAAGTCTCATGGAGAATGTGGTTGGAGTTGGACTTCAATATAGAAAGATGACAGGAAGAGTTTATAACATATGTGGGTGATGATTTAAGCAGATATAAAGAGACAGGACAGAGGGAGACAACAACAACAAAAAAATAAAGAGTTCAATTTGGCAACACTGTAGAACGGGAGAGTATGGAATTAACCAGACATGTAGGGTGAGGACATTGAATGCCAAGTCAGTAATTTAATGAGAAGCCAATGAAGTTTCTTTACTCAAGAAATGATTTCATTTTAGGGCATTGGAGGGAGTTTGCTCAGGTAAAAATCTGGAAGATTAAATTAACTAGAGTAGTGGCAGGAAGACCTATGAGGAGAACATTCAAGTATTAGAGGAATACAGAAGTTTAATTCATTCAAAGAACAATTTTAAGTGCCTGCTCTATACAGAGTACTCTACTAGGTCCTGGGAGGGGAAAAAAAGGTTTAGACAAGAACCATTCATTATCCTTATAGAGTTTGCCATCTTTAAGGGAGATAAGACCAACACAGGTAATTATAATGAATAGCATTTTTTGCAATTAATTACATGTTTATGTTATTTAATTGGGTCTTAATTGCAGAAAAGCACTCTTTTCTACTCTTCCCTTATTGATTCCCTTTTCCATTTCCTACAGAAGCTTTCTCAGTCTTCTTTCTTCCAGCTACCTACCCTCTCAACTGAGTGCCTTGCCTCTTACTCTACTGTGAAAATTATGGGTATTCAACAGGACCTCCTACTTCTCCCCTCCCTTTCTACCTCTCCAAATCCTTTAATATCAACTGTCTTCTCTTTTTTCTAACCTCTGATAATGAGTTAATTTTCCAGTCCTCTACAGGTACCATTGATGCCACATCCTTCTATCTTCTCTTGTGGATTTTCCTCCTCAATCATTTTGATAAGCATTTATGAAGTCAATTAACATTATGTGTTTACCATGTGCCGGGCACTGTGTTAAACTTTGGCAATACAATTACAGGCAGAAAGAAAAAATGACAGGGGCAGCTAGGTGGTGCAGTGGAAAGAGCACCAGCCCTGAAGTCAGGAGGACCTGAGTTCAAATCTGACCTTAGACCAAACACTTGACATTTACTAGCTGTGTGACCCTGGGCAAGTCACTTAACCCCAATTGCCTAAAAAAATAGTCTTCACCCTCAAGGAACTTACATTCTAAGGGAAAAAAACAACAGATAAAAGGAAACTGAAAATCAGGGCAGGGAAGGGAGAGGCATGAAAAAGGTACCCATGAGTGGGCAAGGCAAAAAAAAAAAGGTTTGAGGGTTATATGTGGAGACTGGAAAGGAATGAAAATATGGCTATTTAAGGCATTTTCCTTAAAATGGAGATTCAGGAAGGAACTGACCAATCAAAGGAAGGAGTCAGAGGGCAAAGAATAAAATTTCAGGGTGAAAAGTCCAGGAGTTAAAATGAACTTCAAGAGTGAGGAGTCTTCTGTGGAATGATAAGGATCAGACAATCAGGAGTGGAGCTTCATTTTCTTATCTACAGCTCTTTCTCTTTACTACTACCTTCCCTACAGCTTTATATTTGTCTATCCACCATCCTTAAAAATAATAATTTAATTAGATCCCACCATCTCCTTAAGCTATTATGCTATATCTCTTCTTTCCTTCTCAACCAAAATCTTAGAAAAAGCTGTTGACACTAAATTGCCTCCATTTCCTTTTTCCTTACTCATTAACTCTTCAAAATCTAGCTTCCATTTTCTTCACTTTACTAAAACTGGTCTCAGCAAGTTACCAATGATCTCTTAATTCAAAATCTATATTATTTTCTCAGTCTTTAATCTTTTTTAATTCTCTGCTGCATTTGACACAGTTGACCAACTTTTCCTTTCAGTTACTCTCATTTCTAGGTTTTCAAGACAGTTTTTTTATTATTTTCAGCTCCAAAATTTACTCTGTCCCACCCTTCCCTTCCTCCAGTGAAAAAATGACATTCCCAACATGCATAGTCAAGCAAAACAAATTCCCACATTAGCCTTGTAAAAACTTTGCTTCAATCTACATCCTGAGTAGATCACCTCCCCATTTGGAGGTAGGCAAAATATTTCATCATGAGTCCTCTGGAATGATGGCTAGTCATTATGTTGACCAGAGCTCCTAAGGTTTACCAAGGTAACTTGTCTTCACAATATCGTTGTCATATAAATTGTTCCCCTGGTTCTTCTCACTTCACTTTTCCTTAGTTTATATAAGCCTTTCCAGCTATCTCTGAAACCATCCCCTTCACAATTTCTTACAGCACAATAGTATTCCATCAAATTCACATGCCACAACCCATTCAACTATTTCCCAATTAATGAGTATCCTCTATGTTTCCACTTCTTTGCCAATGACAAGAGAGCTACTGCAGTTTTTGGTACATATGGATCTTTTTTTTCCCTTTAACTTCTTTGGGTCCTAGTATGGATGTTGCTGGGTCAAAGGGTATGCACAGTTTAATAGCTTATTTGGTATGGTTCCAAATTACTTTTCAGAATTGCTGGACCAATTCACAACTCCACAAACAGTGCATTAAAGTATTTGTTTTTCCACAGCTCCTCTCAAGCATATGTCATTTTCCTTTTTTGTCATCTTATCCATTCTGATGAGTATGATTATGAGGTGCTACTTCAAAGTTGTTTTGATTTACATTTCTGTAACTATTAGTGATTTAGAGCATTTTTCATATGATTATTGTTTTTTATTTCTTCCTCTGAAAACTACCTATTTATATTATTTGATTATTTATTAATAGCACATTCTTCTGAATTTGAATCCATTTTCCATATATCTTAAAAATTACATCTCTATCAGAGAAATTTGTGTTAAAGACCCCCCCAATTTTTTAGTTCTCTTTTCATTTTAGTTGCACTGCTTTTGTTTGTACAAAAACATGACTTTTATGTAATCAAAACTTTTACCTCTTATGAATCCCTTGCTTGTTAATAAACTCTCCTTCTATCAATGGATATGACAGGTATTTTCTTTCATGTTCCTCTAATTTGTCCCTCTTTATGTCTAAATCATGTACTAATTTGGAGCTGGGATTGATATATGATATGGGATGTTCATCTATACCTAGCTTCTGCCAGACTACTTTCCAGTTTTCCTTTTTTCCTGTCTCACTGCCATAGCCAACATTTCTAGTACAGTATTAAAGGTGATGATGGACATCTTTGTCCCACTCCTGTTCTTAATGGAGACTTCTACTTAATCATGATGACAGATAATTCTTGCTCTTGATTTTAGATAAATACTACTTATCATCTTAAGAAAAAACTCTATTTTTATGTTTTCTAGTGTTTTAATAAGAATAGGTGTTGTACTTTGTTTAAAACACTTTCTACATTGATCGATATAATCATATGGTTTATTGCTTTTGTAATTGTATGGTCAATTATGTTTATAGTTTTCCTAATGTTGAACCAGTCCTGCGTTCCTAATACAGCCTGATCACAGTGTATAATCTTTGTGATATATGGTGCCAATCTCCTACTTTCCAGTTTTCTCAACTATTTTTCTCAAGTAGCTTGTTCTTTCCCCAAAGGCTGGGGCCTATGGGTTTACCAAATATTAGGCTAATGAGCTTCTGTATGTGATGTACTTAGCATGTTCCACTGATCAATTTCTCTATTTCTTACCCAGTACCAAATTATTTTGATGACAACAGCTTTTCAGTATAGTTTGAGATCTGGTACTTCTAGGTCCCCTTCTTTCCTACTTTTTTCATTAATTCCTTTGATATTCTTGACTTTTTGTTCCTCCAGATCAATTCTGGTATTTTTTTTTCTAAGTAACTTTGGTAGTTTGCTTGGCATGGCACTGAATAAGTAAAATTCAAGTAATATTGCCATTTTTATTATATTGGCTCAGCAAACCCATGAGCAATTAATATTTCCCCAGTGTTTTACAACACTATTTTTGTTCCCTTCCTACTATCTGGATGTTCTGTCTTAGTTTCCTTTGCTAGTTCATGATCTACATCATTTCCCCTCAATGAGTGTGTTCCCTAAGGCTTTGTCTTGAGTCTTTTCTCTCTCTCTAGACTCTTTCTTGTCTCATGGATTTAATTATAATCTGTTTGCTGATGAAAGTTTTTTTATATCCATTCTTAGTCTCTTTTTGAGTTCCAGTTACAAACCTCCTATTGGATATTTCAAACTAGAAGTCACAGAGACATCTTAAGTTGAATGTATCCAAAGCACCCCCATTCTTTAGTCTCCCCAGTTGATAACTCTTGTTTTATCCCTGATTCCTCATGATCTATCACATGTTTTGCCTCATCTTGCTATTCCTACTTCCATGTCTCTCCCCATCTTTCTACTTACATTAACTTTAAACCTTAGCTTGAGTTCAGGACTTCATGCTTTCTTCCACTGTTACGATTGACTCTGATTAGTATGTTAAATGAACAGAGCTGAACATACTATTGTTATTCCATAGAAACAGGAGGGAAAGCTAGGATCATAGGGTCATAGATCTAGACTAGAGCTAAAAGGGACCTGGCAAGCCACCTCATTCAACTCCCTCATTTCATAGATAAGAAACTAAGGTCTGCGGTCACACGGGAAGTGTCTGAGGCAGTGTTCTTCCCACTGTACTACATCGCTTCCACCTACATAATTGTTTGTGTATTTTATAAGTAAAAGTCAAATAGGTGGATAAAAACTACTACTTACCTGCTCTATGAGACAGGAAGGCATCATCCTCCATGACATTACAATAAGGTGTCATTATGCAAGTTTTATGTTATCTTCTGAAATGGCCAATAGAAACTTTAAAAAGTACGATGCTTGTACAGATGCTGGTAGAGATACCACTATACTGGTAAAGATTGCACCCTAATCTTAGCATGACGATAACATAGACTGGAAATCTAACAATATATATTTTTTCCTGTTATCCATGCATTTTGACAGAGGCAGATAGTTTGATAGTCTATTGGATAAGTACATGACCTAGATTCAGGAAGACGAGTTCAAATCCAACCTCAGACAGTGACCTGGCTATGTGACCCTGGGTAAGTCACATATTTGCCTTTGTTTTCTTATCTGTAAAATGGGAATAATAATAGTACCTAATAGCTGTGGTGAGGATAAAATAACACAATATTTGCAAAGTGAGTTATTATTCTGTATGATGAGTATAGGGTTACTTAAAGAGAAAATCATTTTATTTTGCTAAGAAAATTTTAGAAGATGTTACATTTGAAGGGACCTTAAGGGTCATCTAATCCAACCCCCTAACTTTGTAGGAAAGGAAACTGAGGACCATGGAGGAAAAATATATTGTTCAAGGTTGAAGGAATGATTGTGCTGAGACTAATACCTGAGTATGTTCATGTTTTTCCTGGATGTCACCTGGCAATTCATCTAGCATAAACTTTTCTCTGTGGTAGGTCTGAGTCAAGGATGTGAAGAAAAAAATCAAACCTATAGAAACATTATACAAGAAACAAGAATGGAGATTATTACAAATTCAGCTTAGCATGAATGAATGACCATTTAACTAGAGTTGTTAGGTTCCCTCCCACCCCTATAGCTTTGAAGCCAAAGACAGATGCAGATGCCTCCACAAGTATTTTCTAGTAATATCTAGGGAAAAAAATCAAGTATTCCACATTGGAGAAAGGCACAGGATTGAGCTTTCACTTCAGATTTCCAGATGTCTCAGTTATTCCCTCAACTATTCCCTGAAGTAAACTCTAGGGCATTACACTTCAGAACTCCCAAGACCATTTGGTTGCATTTGCTCATTCAGGAAAGTGGAGTAATTTTTTTAATTGTGGAAAGAGGGGAAAAATAGTGGTTGTAATACGATTACAATAATAATGATTGTTCGTCCTTCATTCTTGAGGACAAGTAATAATGATAATATGTGAATGTACCCCTTAAGATTTACGAAGTCTATTTATCAAAACAACCCTATAAGTTAGGTATCAGGTAAAATCCTAATATTATTATCCCCATTTTACAGATTAGGAAACTGCAATTCAGGGAGTATATTATCTCCCACTTTATAAGTCTCAGAGTTGGGAAGGGAACTTAGGTCTGGGCAAGATGTAGTTTATCTCCTTAGACAAGGCCATTTCTTTCCTCTCCTTTATTCCCTCACTCATATTATGCTGATAAATCATGTGTCCTTGAAGATATCCCAAGGCCTTGCTAAAAGAAAGCTTTTCTTCTTATCTAAAAAAAAGCATCCATTGGTTAAATTATCCAGATCTGTAGGAGTCAAAGGAAGAAAGCTCAGTTTTTGCACATCTAGCATGTTATATAGCAACATAAAAAGATTGAGGTATCAATAATAAATATGTGCCCTTTATGCTCATAAAATGTATTCTAGGTCAGCAGCAGAGAAAAAGATTTAAAGATGTCTTTATGTATGGTCAGTTCTCTGACACAGGGGATCTTAAGAAATCAAATAAATCCTTTTTTTTTGGTGGAGGGGGGGGTATGGAAATGTAGGAAGTAGAAGAGGGTCCTTGAAATGATTGAAGAGCTTCTTAGTAACCTGTGCTCTAGCTCAGATTAGAAGGCCTCAGCTGCCCTGTGGTGAGATAAATACTAGTTAGCCCTAGCCCTGGATGTGGAAATATCTGGTTCTATGACAGAGCATCACAGCCCATACCCCCCATGCCCTGGAAGTTCCTAGGACTAAGCCGAGGCTCTAGAATGAGAATTATGCTGGCCTTTGACATCTCTTCTAAACTACAGCTGCCTCCCATTGGTCCACTTCAACAGGATGATTCCCAAAAGTCTACAGTGCTTCCAATGAGTTAGGTTAGTTCCAGGATCCTAAATCTCTCACCCCCTTGAATCTCTCTGACCCCAGAGATTCCGATTGACTTTTTTTAGATTTTAATGGGAAGAGGAATGTGCATTCAAGACTCAACTCTGAGCAGTTCTGGACTCTTAGGCAGACTTTTGGCTGTTTTCTTTATCCAGGCGTCATCTGTTATCTTATAGCTCTCCTTTTGCTTCGCTCCTTCTAAACCTGTTCTCTATCCTCAGCTTGACCTCCAGTACCTTCCACTTGGGCCATCACCCCTGCTCTGGGTTCACTTTCCTCCCTTAACAGTCTCGACCCTCTGTTTAATCAGTTAAATTCTACTATGTCATTTACCCTTGAATCTTTATTTCCTTGGCCAATTGCTGCTCATGCCTTGCCCAAACCCAACCCACTGTAATTCTCACCACCTGCCTCTTCTGCACCTATTCCCACGCTCCTGAACAGACCTAGAAGAAGTCACACAACCATGCTAGCTTGGTCCACTAGGATTTTGTTATCTAATCTCAATTAGACCTTCACTGAATCAAGGATTCTCCATCTCATTCCCCACAGAAGCTATTCCTAAACCTTTGTTTTTGACTTCTGGTAGGGCCAAACTGACTGCTGCTGAGTAAGCCCAAGTCATTAAAATATCTGGGAATTGTATTTATTCCAAACCTAAGAAGAGAGGACTCATTTCAAGATCAGGCCCCAGGGGTGGAGTTTAAGGTACATTAAGAAATTGTAAAATGTCTCTGGAGAGAAACAAAAGAGGGATTTTAGAATAGATACATAGTCAATGGCATAGGAGGTAGGTGTTATTATCATTCACATTTTACAATTGGGAAAACTGAGGCAGACAGAAGGTAAGTAACTTGCCCAGTTCACACAACTAGTAAGTGTCTGAAGCCACATTTGAACTTGGGTCTTTCTGACTCCAAAGTTAATACGATAGCTACTGTACCTAGCTTCATCAGTTCTTCCTGTTATGTTAACATCTCCTCTCACTTTTGCAACAACTATTAAACAAACTCCTATTTTTTGCCATTTAACATTCTTCATAACATGGCTTCAACCTAACATTCCAGGTTTATTATACATTAGTCCTCTTTGTGAACACAATGCATCATTTCCTGGCTCTGTCCCTCATCTTTGCCTCTCAGATTTCTTAGTTTCAGAGCTCAGTTTGAAGACCACCTTATATACCAAGTGTTTCCTGGTGTCCTCAGTTATTAGTGCCTTTTCCCAATTAATTTTCATTTATTTTGTATATATAATTATGTAACCTGGATCTCAAACAAAAGCATTCAGAGTGTCAGAGAGAATGCTAAGCATGGCCTGATGTTATGTATTTGTGTAAGTGATGGCATTGCTTCCAGTGGATCTTGAGGGTGAGACAGGCAGATGGAGGACACATTACAAAGAAGAGAGAGAAAGACTTCAGAAGCTGCAGACCAGTAGGGAAAGCCGGCTTTTTAACATGTCTCTAATTTCAGAGCTTGATTAAAAAATTGAAAATGTCTAGACCTAAAGTGATAGAGAAAATGTTATTAATGCTGATTAAACTTCAAAATGGGGTGTGTGTTTTCTCCTCAATACTGGCAGAAGAACTCATTCACTCTTCAGTGTTTAAATGGAAAGAGCTGCAAGTCTAGGGGAAATGGCAAAGAGTTTGGTTTTAGACATATAGAGTTTGAGATCCTGTAGTCTGTTGGAGATGAAAATGTGTAACTCAGAAGACAGGTAAAAACAGGAGATATAGAGCTGGTATTTAAAGGTATTAGATTGGATATGGAGAAGAGTATGGGGAAAGCACTATCAGGGGAATATTACAAAATTCCATACTTCTACAAAGAGTTCAGGGAATAGGTTGAAAAACTCTTAAGTGGTCACTACTTCCTTCTCTTCCACTGGGAGGCAGAGGAAATTAGAGGACAAAGAATATTTTGATAAGGGGTTCTTAATTCTTTTCCTTGTCAGAATAATGTTTCAAATGCATAAATATATAGGATCACAAAGGAAATCAAATATCTTAAAATGCAATTATCAAAATATATTTTAAAACATGTTCACAGACCCCCACATTAAGAAACCATGAACTAAACTAAACTTTATTTCTTAGCATAGCTATTTGTAAGAGGCAAAATAAACCTTAAATATCATCTAACCCAATCTTTTCATTTTTTGGATAATAACAGTAAGGCTCAAAGAAGTAAAGGAAATTACCCAGGGTCACATAGCTGGTAAATGATTGAACTAGGTCTTGACCTAGGTCTTCTGACTCCACCTTGAAGCTGACTCAATGATGAGTGAGTCCAGGCCCAGAAGCATTGTATCATCAGAAATCCCAAACCCACTGTTTACTTTCCTTCTCTGTGTTTTTGTATCTCCAAAGCTTAGCACACTGCTTGACACATAGTAAGCACTAAAAAAGTGCTCCATCAATTAAAAAACTGGGGAGTTATGGGATGTTCAAGGAGGAGTAACACCTCTGGTGTGAGGGTTTGCCAAGACCTTCTCAGGGCTGCTCTTCCGTCTTAGATGTCTAGTTAGCTCTCATCTCTCACCTGTGGTTCTAAGAAGCTTTAACATGGGCAGTGGCCACATCTGGTAAACCTTCTTGGCAGATGGGCTAAACCAGATGCAGGGTAACTAATGGAACTCAAACCTGTTGGTGACTTAGAGGGGCATCAACCCCAAGCATGTGAAGATTTCCCCTGGCAGAATGGGTGTATGAGAACAATTATTCCAATAGTGAAGAAGGTGCCTGAAACAGGCACTGTGGAGCACTTAGAGCTTGGTCAGACATCAAAGACATCCACTGCATCCTGGGCCATCACCAGTCATCCTGACTTTTATTTTGCCACTGGATTCCAATGACTCTGGAAGAGAGTGAGGCTGATGACTTTGTGCAACTCTGCCTCACTTAAATCCAATTCTTGCATGAGTCAAGAAAACAAAGGACAAACACTACCACATTCTTCCCCTTTCTAAGTCCTTTCCCTCCTGAGTTTTGAAGAGTGAGATAAAGATGTTCAGAAGAAATAAGTTGCCTATATAGATTTCCTGTTATATTGGATTTGCAAATACATTAAGGTCTGCTGTAGTAGAAAGAATTTTGCACTAGAAATCAAAAGATCTTTCCGTTTTCTAAGATCCTCTAATATTTCCCTTGAACACCCCCCCCCTTTTTTTTAGCTCTTGGCTCTTTAATAAGAAAAATGAACATGTTTCCCCTCAGCAAGCACAATTTCATTGTAATTGGGGGTAGAATGCATGAAGGGAGCTGAGCCACTCCTCCCCCCGACTAAGTCTATTCCTTGAGTTCCTTTGGACATTTCCAAACTTGGAAACAACCTCGAATTTGGATGTTCCTACATCTTGCAGTCTATGTTTGCCAGAAGATATGAGAAAGTTGTTACAGAGATAAGTCAAAAGTGAACATGTTATAAAAGTTTTAATGTTTCGCATATCAACCTTATGTGTTACTATTTCAGGTTTTAAATCTTTGTCAATGCATATTTAGGAGTCATTTGTGTTTTAAGAATTTTTTTTTACATAAAGAAAATAAATAGCTGCCCTATACCTGATTTACAATGTTGGTTGAATACCTTTTTAATCTTTTTTTTATTTTTGGACACCCTAACATGAAACAGACCTAAGTTTTCTTTAAGTAGTTTTCCCTAGGGGTCAATGGTGGTGGAATAAAGATTCAGAGAAAACAAGAAAGAATTGGATCTCTCTCTTCAGAAGCAAGGCTCAGTCAGGATTGACTAGGTCTGTGTGTGGTCCCAAATTAAGACCTCTTAATGACAGAGGGCATTCCTTGTTGTTGCCAGTGTCAATCTGTTCTTGGACTCTTCTGAGAAGAAAAAGCAATGTAATTTGAAAGCTTGTGGGTTACCTACTAAAGCCAAGGAGGTGATGTCACCAACAAAATAGAAATCATGTGCCAGAGATAAAAGCAATTTCATCTGTCTCCATGTTTTAGGGCACCAAGAACCCAGACAAGGTAAAAGTTCGATGACCTAACAATAGAGAAGGCCAATATTCTCTAACCCCTAAATGAATGCTCACTCAGTATTTTCTCCTTCACCATGATCCCAACAAAAAGACTACATAAGCCAACCCCTTGGGCTTACAATAGAATACAACCATAGAGATACAACTTCCAAAGGGCAGAAATTTGCTCAGGCTGTCATAGAACTGAGTAGGAAACCTATAGGGAGAGAGGGTAGAGAACTATCTGGAACTCCACTAAGTTTGAGAGAAAGAACCCAACATTCATTTGGGGCTGGTTCTATAGACCCAGTTACTTGGGGACAATAGCAACAACAAAATAAGGAGACCATTGTGAGACTTCTTTCTAAATGTACATGAGGAGAAAAAGATGAAAGCCAAAATCAAATAGAAGTGATAGTGCAGAAAAAAGGCCTAAACCTCACAATACAGATGAATCAATTTGTTTTTTTTAAGAGGGGAACTACATTACAAAATGGGAGGGAACATAAAAAGAGAAAGAATATAGAGGTAAATGTAGAATATACTCTAATCCAGTCAAAGGCAAACAGTGAAAGGGAAATAATTCCTGTTGACAGAGGCTACAGGAGAATGGACAAGTGGGCAAAGGGAGGGGTATTGAGAAAGAGGGAACCCCTATTTAATGGTGGAAAAAGGAACCACTGATGACTGCTCCAATAGGAGAAGAGATAGTCTATAATAAGAGATGGGGAATCTTACAATGAGTGTTATCTGCAAGAATTTAGTACTTAGACCTCAGCAAAAGGGGAATCAAAACTCCTAGGGTCAACTGACACCCATAAGATTGGGAGGGCATGGATATAGTGAAGAGATTTTTGAGGCAAATGGGAAAAAATTACTTAAGGGAGATGAGGTCAATAATGAAGTGTATAATTTGGCACATAAGAATCACATCATAGGTTAGATAAACTCTCTAAAACCAATTGGGGGCCAGCTCTACAAGGCAATGACAGAAACTGTTCAGAAAAAAACCATAAATAGGCACTTCAAAAGTTTTAATTCCATGAGGAATAGAGAGAATAAAGAAGTACTAAATAAATATCAGAGTCATGAATGAAAAGAGTAAGGGGATTTTTTTTTAAGAAAAAGGTGCAGAAAATGAAATTTTCAAAAATGATTGACCAAAACAAATTAGAGGGAAATCATTAAATAACCAGATAAAAGTAAGAAATTAAAAAGAACTAATGAGCAAAACTGCAAAAACCAGCAAAAGATATAGTGGGGGTAGGGTGGCAGATTAAGTTAAAATAACTGAAGAAACATGGTGCTGTATTTTCAAAGGAGAAAATATTAGAGACAGAGGAAAAATATAAACCTAAACTCATAACTTTAAATATGAATGGATTAAACGATCCAATAAAACAAAAAGTGACAGAATGGATAAGAACCTCACAATCTATTGCTTACAAATAAAAAACAAAGATATACATAGAATAAAAATGAGGCACTAGAAACAATTTACTATGCCTTAAGTAATTTTTTTAAAAAGCAAAGACAAACATTCAAAGCATAATTAGGGCTAAACAAGGAAACTACATCATGAAAAATGAACAATAGACAACAAATGAATATTAATATTAAACTTATATACCCCAAATGTCTAACATCCAAATCCATACAAGAAACATTAACTGAACAACTAGAATCATATATAGTAACACAAAAGTGACAGGAAGTTTCAATTTTGGATGAGCCTAACAGAGAGATAAACACAAGGGAAAATAGAGAAGTGAATAAGCCAATGAAGAAATTAGAGCTAAATAAGCTCATGCCATCTTCAAAAAGGGACTTCAAAGAATATACATTTCTCAGCAGCTTATAAAAACTGATGCATTATGGCACAGAGACATTGTAAGCAAATGTAAAAAGTCAGAAATAATAAATATTTCTTTTATAGACTATAATGCAATAAAAAAAACAATTCAAGGACTGCAAACAAAAGACACAGATCCAAATGGATATTTAACACTGAAATCCCAAATAATAGGTCAAAAACACATAATACAAGAAAAACAATGAAATGATAAAACTAAAAGCTGATTCTTTGAAAGGAGTAATCAGAACAGCCAATCAAATAAAAAAGAGAAGAAAATTAAATCAATAAAATAGTAAATGTTCAAGGTGAAATCACAACAAAACCAGAAGAAACAAAAGAATAATCAGAAGCCATCATGCATAATTTTATGCTAACAAAACTGAGAACACAAAAGAATTCGAGGAATACTTTCAAAATATAAAATATCCAAATTCTCAGAAGACCAGATAGAGATCTTAAATAACCCAGTGTCAGAAAAGAAAATAGATCTAACTATACAGGAACTACCAAAGGGGGAAAAAAACTCTAGTTTTGATGTATTCACAGCTGAATTCTATCAGTTTTAAAGAACAATTAATACCCACACCACACAAATTATTTGCAAAAATTTAAAAAGTAAATGCCATACCAGAATCATCTTATAAGATGAACATAGTTCTAATACCTTACCTAGGAAAGGATAAAAGACTGAAAGAAAACTCTATCATTAATACCAATTCAAAAATTTTAAACAAAATCCTGTCAAACTACAGTGATTTATCCAAGGAATCATTCATTATGACCAAAATAGATTCATACCAGAACTGCAACATTAGAAAAAAAACAATAAAAATAATTATAATTAAGCAAAAACACCCCAAACCACATGATTATCTCAACAGATGCAGAAAAATATTTGTAAAAATGCAGCACTCATTTATGCTAAAAAGACTACAAAGTTTATGCACAGAGGGACTTTTATTAAAATATCAGGAAAAGCATCTATCTAAAACCAGAAGCAAGCATCAGATGCAAAATGCAATATACTAAAACCTTTTCCAACAAATAAAAGAATAATTCAAAGATGCTAACTTTCCTCACTATTATTTGATATCGTTCTGGAAAGGTTAGCAATAGCAACACAACACATGAGAAATAAAGCCATAAACATAGGTAAAGAGGAGATAAATCTATCCCTGTTTGTTAACAAGATGATGGTAAGCTTTGCGGGGCGGGGGGGGGGGATCATAGGGAATCAGCAAGACAGTAGCTTCAGCAAAGTTGCAGGCTGCAGAATAAGCCCTCAAACAACAACTGCTTTTCTATATTTTAATGACATTTTCCAATAGATAAGTATAGAACAGGAATTTCCCATTCCTATTAATTGCAAAATCAATGCAGAAAGTTTCTAAGGATACATCTACCAAAGCATAGAGATTTGAATAGATTAAACTACAAAGTGCTCCTTAAAGAAATAAAGAACAACTTAAAAAGCTGACAGAATATTATGTGTTCATGGCTAGACCATGCCAATATGAGCAAAATGACAATACTATCAAAGTTAATTTGCACATTTAATGCTATTCCTATCAAATTATCTAAGTGACACCTTAGAGAACGTGATAAAGTACTAACAAAATGTTTTTGGAAAAACAAAAAAAAATCTATAACATCAAAGAAAATGGGGATGTAAGGACATGTGAAAAATAACTCTTCCAGGATTCAAAATAAGTTATAAAGCAGCAGTTATCAAAACCATCTTCTATTGGTATAAGGATAACTCAATGGAACAGACTAGACAATGAGTGTTATCAAAAACATTGTTTGATAAAGTGGAAAATAAATCAGTTAGGAAAGGACTTCCTATTTGATAAAACTGCTAGGAAACCTTAAAGAAGTATGGCAGAGATTGGGCTTAGGATCATACCATATTCCACAACACATTCTAAATGGGAAAAATGGCCTTAATATTAAATATCATACCATAAAAATTAGAATAGAAGCAATATATCTTCCCTTCACAGCCATGCATAGGAAATGCATTCTTTGCCCAACTAGCACTAGAGTTAATTACAAAAGATAAAACAGATAACTTTGATTAAATGAAAATGAAAAATTTCTATGCTGGCAAAATTAATATTAAGAAATTAATAATGGCTAAATTAATGATAAGGAAGTAGTCAAATGGAGGGAAATATTTGAATCAGTTTTCTCTAATAAGAGCTGGATATCCAAAGTACATAAACAATTAAGAAATATACACACACATTCATTAATAGGAAAGTAGTCAGTGGATATGAACAGTTCTGGAAAAAATCGCCAACTATTAACAACCACATGAAATCCCAAATCACTAATCATATAACATCTACATCATTAATAGTAAAAGAAAGACCCTGAAATTTGACCTTACACCCTACAAAATGACAAAAATGACAACAGTCAATGTTGGAGGGGTTGTGGGAAAATAGGCATACCAATGCATTGTTGGTGGAGCTGTGAACTGGTATCATCATTTTGGATAGAAATTTGGATAGCAATTTGAGATTATGCAAATCAAGTGATGAAATGCCCTTACCATTTGATCCAGAAATTCCATTACTCAACTTAAAACCTAAGGAGGCCATTGATATGAAGAAAGTCCTCATATATAACAAAATATTTATGGTAGCACTTTTCTGTAGTAGCAAAGAATTGGGGGAAAAAGTAGATGCCTTTTGATTGGGGAATGGCTAAACAAATTGTAGTATATGAGTGTAATGGAATATTACTGTGATACAAGAAATGATGCATGTGTGAATACAAAAAAGCATAGAAAGGTCTACATGAACAGATGCAAAGCTAGGAAGATAATATACACAATATCAAAAAAAGTAAATGAAAAGAAACACATACATCAGAAGTGGATGTTGCAGAAGTATAAAGAACAAGCATAGCTCAAAAGAAGCCACCCCTTTCTGAAGGGAGAAGGTCCACAGGTGTGGCATATTAGATCTGTTTTCAGATTTTTTCAATCTACTGAGCAATTATGCCAATTTCTTCCACTTTGCCTTCTATTCATTTGTCTTAAAACATACTGTTTGATAAATAGAATGGTTTTTGTGGAGGGGAAGGTGGAGGGATGATGGAGGAAACTATGATGATGTAAAACACAAAAGACATCAATAAAAATTTATTTAAAAAAAGTCAAAGAAGTGGTGTCAAAGAATAGCAGTGGTACTAGAATGATATTGGTTTGGGAGTTTGGGGTTGTAAACAGGGTCTAGATGCTCCTGAGGGAGGTATCAATTAGTGTTCGAGAATTGGTTTACAGAAACATGAATTTATGATAGTGCTGCAAGACAAAGTTGTTGGTAAGAGAAATTACAGACAGATCATCCTTAATCAGACAGACTTACTGACCAATGCAGAATTAGTGAGGAAATGGTAGAGGCTGCAATATATCATTTAAGATTGAAAAATTTAATACTTATGAAATATTGAGAAAGATATGATTAGATAACCACAGTTATATAACAGAAGCTTGACATCTTTCATGGACTGAAACCTAAAACACTTTCATACTACCAATATAAACTCTCAATTTAACTATGAGCTATTTAAGGAAGGACTGTAGTCATTGGCTACCATATATGGATGTATCTTTGCCCCCAGATGATAAGATCTACATGGTGAGAGGGGTAAAAGTGATTCCTCCTCCTATCTATGCCAAGCAGTATAGCTAGTGCTCATGATCAAATTCCCTTGTCAAGTATCCAGCCCATGGGCTACCACAACCCCTCCTCCTGAAAGATCCTATACCAGTCATGCCTGTTTCCTATGACCTACCTCCCTACCTGGGAATACTTCAGGACATTCAAGATCTATGCAGATCAAATAAGGGAGGTGGCATAAAATATCAGTAGACATAGATGAGATGTGAGACACTGAACCCATCTCCACTGCTAAGTCAAATTCAACCCTAGCCCTCTTTTTCTACTGTGCCCTCCAGAGCCCTCCTCCATTTCTAACCAATTCCTCTTCATTATAAATTTCTCCTTCCCTTCTGTACATCTTCTGATGTTTTCTGAAAGCTACCTTTCCCCTGAAGACATCCCTTGAGACCCTCTCCAAAGCTTGTTGTTCCTTCTTTCACGTACCCTTATATCAAAGGCCAGGAGGAGGTGCTGACATACTTTTTGCTCCCTGCCGCCATTTTTAGACCCTCCCTCTGCTACCATTACATTAAAACTGCCTCTTCTCTGTTAAAATTCATTCAATCCCTTCCAAATTTTTGTTGCTATTGTCCTCTCCAACTCTAGCCTCAGGCTCACTCTCCCTTCTTTCTAACAAGTTCAGTACCTAGTTTGCAATATTCTCTACCTCAACCCCTCTTTAATCCTCTGGTTCACTTAGATCCTCAATTTCCCCAACTCTATTGATCTGTGTTTTTAGTCTGACTCAACCATGTACCCTCTTCTGTCTTCTTCCCCCATGTTCACATACCTTCTCAGAACTCAGAAGAATTTTTCCCAAGATCCTAGAATTACTAGGTGCAACTTTAGCATAATCTTACCTCGTTGCCTTCATTCTTTAACCATGGAATAATGAAAAAGGTCATGAAAAGGAAATCAAGAAGTGTTGTGAGAAAGTGTAGGGGGGGGGAAACTATTTTTGATCCCAGCTCAGTTATCATTTCCAACACACTATATTTGCTTACTTTATTCCCCAGTTTTGACAAGGATAGGATTTCCCAACTCCCAGAAAACCCAGAATCACAAAGGTGTCTTATCAGGGTTGAACTGGTTTTCTAAGGAGTTTTCTCTCTTACCTTGTCAAGTGTCCAGCCCATGGGCTACCACAACCCCTCCTTCCGAAAGATCCTATACCAGTCGTGCCTGTTTCCTATGACCTACCTCCCTACCTGGAAATACTTTAGGACATTCAAGATCTATGCAGATCAAATAAGGGAGGTGGCATAAAATATCAGTAGACATAGATGAGATGTGAGACACTGAACCCATCTCCACTGCTAAGTCAAATTCAGCCAACCTGTCAAGGAGAATATGACTTTTGCCAAGATATCATAAAAAGGGGTTCATATGAGAAAGTAAAAAGTTTCACTTTCTTTTTTTATTTTTTATTTATTTTTTAATAGGCAATTGGGGTCAAGTGACTTGCCCAGGGTCACACAGCTAGTAAGTGTCAAGTGTTTGGTCTGAGGTTGGATTTGAACTCAGGTCCTCCTGACTTCAGGGCCAGTGCTCTATCCACTGAGCCACCTAGCTGCCCCAAAGTTTCACTTTCTTAAATGTCTTCCAGATGTCATTTTACATCCACTTTATTCCCTCGTGGTTTCTCAAAGGCAAGTCAAAGGCACACCTCAACAGTCTAAGATATCCCATGAGCAAAATAGAGAACAATTCTACTTCTTTTTAATTTAGTGCTTCCTGCTCAGAGTCAGCAACCATTTTTGGGTCACCATCTGGTGCTAGGTGGGTCCTAAGGAAATGGGGTAAATTTCATGTTTGAGTTTTTTTTTTAATGAGCAAATTATGGTGTTGATCTACCCCACTACTCAACTGCCTACATCTTCACTATCTTATACCTTTCTGTCCCCTAGCCATAATCATATTCAATGAGTTTATACTAAACCGTCCCAAGCACATCAGTCAGTCAGCAAGTAAGTGTTTATTAAATGCTGTGTGCCAGAAACTATCCTAATTGCTCATAACTAATTAGATGGTGGGGTGAGAAATTTCATTTGTGGTTGAAATGACAACTTCTAAGATGCCCTTTAAAAGGAATACTGGGTGCCCAGGAGTTAATATGACCATAGCCACTCATTCCTCTGGGAAATAATTTTCATTCCTAATTTCTGTAGGGGCTCTGTCTTTCACCCTGTGTGTGTTTGGGCATTCCTAAATGGAGCCACATCCCCAAACACGAAAGTAAAATTATCGTCCTGCAACCAGGCTTATTTTGTAAATCAAACACACATACACACACAGAGCTCATTTTCTTTAGAGTTTCTTTTCTTCACGATTTAGTTGTTCAAATGAAGGGGGGTACAGGGAGGAAGAGGGTGAGAATGAACACAATTAGAAAGTTAGGAACTCCAAGTTGTCACTGTCAGTTCTGTCAATAATAAACATTTACAAGTGAGAGAGTGATAGAGGGACCAGAGTTCTGAAATTGGCATCAAAAAGATATGCTTTAAAATCCTACCTCTGACACTAGCTCTATGACCCTGGTCAAATCATATCAGCCTGAAGCAACTTCCTAGGAGTTATCTTCTATGTCATAGGCGGGGTCTACTTTTTAGAGATTTCCAAAAACTGATGAAATTAAGTTTTTTTCATGTATTTTTGTATGTAAGTTATACTTGACAATGTTTTCCCATTGGATAACCTTCATTTGATCCTTTGGATAACCCTATATAGCAGGTAGCATAGATATAGCATCACAATCATTTTCAGATAAGGAACTTGAAACTAAATCAAAAGGAGAACATAATGTAATATATGGATGAAACTGGATCTGGAGTCAAAAATCTAGATTCAAATCCACTTCACCTCTCTAGGGCTTACTTTCCTCACATAAATTAATGGAATGACCTAAAGCAGAGTTATTGACCATTTTGGTATCATAGACCTCTTTGGTAGTCTGGTCTTCACCTACTGACTTTTTCCTTCTCGGAACAAGAGTTTTAGATGCATAAAACAAAGTAGACCAGATTACAAATTCCACTTGTATTGAAACAGTTATCAAAATGTTAAAATTACAACAAATAAAGTTTATAGACCCTAGGTTAAGAATGTCTGATTCTGATGAATGCTTCCTATCATCAAGGTGCAGTGGAAAGATGGCTGGATTTGGGTCTGGAAGTCCTGATTCCAAATCCTGACTCTGCCACTTACTAGCTTATGTGATTCTGGGGAAGGTACTTAAACTCTGTGGATTCGAGTTACTTCAACTGGAAATCATGGAGTGGATAGAGGACTGGATAACCTCAACCTTCTTAGCTCTAAATCTATGATCCTAAGATTCTTCTAGCTCTTTGAAGAGACTGTTTAGCCAGGTGAGGAAATGTTGGACCTAGGGTCAAGAGACCCTGGGTTTGAATCTCATCTCTTATACTTACTGGCACTATGGCCATGGGCAATTCATTTTATACTCATGAGGTTCTATTCAATTTTTTCCTCTGTAAAAGAGGAATAAAAATTTTGATCTACATGAGTTTTGGGAATTATATATTTATATATATTATATAGTTGTATTATATATAATATATATTATATAGTTATATTATATATATATATAATATATATTATATAGTTATAAGGAAAATACTTTGTTGATCTTAAGTGCTCTACTAACACATGTAATTATTATAATGCTAAGTCAGGGTTTATGTGTGTGTATCATGGACCCCACCTTTTGCAATCTGGTGAAACTTATGGACACCTCAGCAAAATGTTCTTCAGTACATAAAATAAAATCCCTCAGGCTGCAGAGGGAACCAGCTGTATAGAAATAGTTATCAAAATACTGGGGGGAAGGAATAAAGAATCTCTCTTTTAAGCATCCCTAGTTCTTTATAGTGTGTTGTCCTTTTTATTGCTTAGTTTACTTTTCCTTTCTTTCAGGCTCCTATTTATCTTGTCCTGTGTTAAGTCTTTCTCCATCATCACCCCTTGCAAATCTCACCTGTCTCCTTGTAGTGCCCCCAACCTGCGTTCCCTCCAAAGCTCTTTGTATCTTGCACAATTACTCCAGGACTGTTTTACATATTGTCATAATGTTTGATGAGTTCCCGAATGGGTTTGTCACATTAATGAGTTGTGAAATGGTTATGCTGTGTGTGAGAGAAGTAATTTTCATCAGTAAAAGCCACTAGGGAACGAATCGCCGCTCTGCTTAATGCAGGGAGCCATCCTCCCTGCCTGCCCAGCTTCTGGGTATATGGCTGAAAGGGATATGGAAAATGGGACAGATTTAGCCATTTGCTTCCAAATAATCTTCCTGGCAAACCATGGGAAAGAAGATTATTGTCAAGCTTAATTCAATCCATAGGGAAAAGAAAAGTGCTATCTGAAACCCAAGGGGGATGAATGGCTATCCCCACTACTTCCAAGTACGCTGTCACATGCAGCTGTGGTTCTCATGGGTCTGAAGCCTTGCTGTGCAATGTGGTTTGAGGTGCAACAAAGGGTCAGAGAACATCGTGGGGGGGGGGGGAAGAGAAGAATCAAACTGATACAATCTGCACCTGTGAGCCCAGGCTCTTTTCTCTCCTCCCTCTCCCCAGGGCTCTATTTTCTTAATCATCAAGAATAAGGAGCAATGATGTTGCCTCTGCACCCTCCAGGCATCAGTCTGAATGCCATAGGAGTTGTCCTCTGATTCTCCAGCTTGGAAGAATACTTTATTACACTCTCCCAAGTCAGAAAGAGTGGCTTGGGATGGACTAGATTATGCTGCTTTACAGTAATGAGGGGGAAGTTTTTTTGCACCAGACTTGTGATTTTTATAAGTATAGAGAGCTTCCAGTGAACAATGTCCTCTCATAATGCACACTGACACCTCTATAATTTAAACTTTTTGATAGTCACCTTAGGAACTGAGGGATTAAGTGATATGTACAGGATCACAAAGTCGGTATGTGTCAGAGATGGAACTTGAACCCAGGCCTTTCTGACTCTAAGGTCAGTCTCTCTAGTCACTGTGCCATGCTGCCTCTCAATATGAAAATAATGATAATGACAATAATTGTAATTATAATAATACTTATCATTTGCTGAGAAAGAGATGCCCTCAAAACTCAATAAACCATAAACTAAGACACAAGGATTTGTCATTTATAGCATAGGAGCATAGATTTAGAGCTGGAAGGGAACTTGGAGACCATCTAGTCCAATTCCTTCATTTTATAAATATAGAAACTGGGGCTAAATGAGATGAACAGATACTTGCATAGGGTCACACAGTTCATTTAATGTCAGAGGTGGGATTTGAACCCAGGTCTTCCTGTATCTAAGAGTAATACTCTGGCCATTATATTATGTTGTATCTCTGCCAGTGGAAGGAGTATCCATATGGATTAAATCAAAAATGTTCTGAAGCATTGAAGTAAGTGGATGGTGATCATCTTATTATTTGCATCAGGCAATGAAATCCCCCATGGATTTCTTGGATTGAATTATCCAGTCTGACTGTCTTCATTGGCCCAATTAACCAGTTGACTGACAAATCTGTTTTGAACTGTTATGCCACAGAACATGTGGGAGTAATGCAATACTCTGGAGGAACTGATCTCCTTTTCTTTAATGTAATGTCCACCCCAATTTTCTGGAACTATTTTGTATCTTTAGAGCCCACTGTCTACATTGGCTCAAATCACTGGTACACTGCCTGGAAATAAAAGAACACTCTGCAAGCATTCTCCTTTATTTTCAAGATATTCTATATTAGATTAATTGACTTTAAAAATGAAGAATTTTCCAACCCATTCTTCTAGAACTATATCTACTAAAGGCACAATAAAGATTGATGACCCAATGAAGGCCAGGCTTGGTGTCACACACATTTAGTCCTTACTGCTAGGGAAGTTGAGCCTAATGGAACACTTGAATTTGGGAATTCTGAGGTGCAGCAGGGCTAAAGCAAATCCAGTGTCCCCATTAAGTCCAGCACTAATATGATAAACCCTGGGGAGTAATGAGAAGTAAATAGGCCAATGTTAGAAAAACTGAGCAGGTTAAAGGTTCCTTGCCAATTAGTATCAGACTAAGACCTGTTATACCTCCATCTGAATCAGATGGGGAGACCCATTCTCAAAAAATGGATAAATAAAACAAAAAGGATGACCTATTAAGCTTGTCTTCAGTATAGTGATTTCTTTTTAAGCAGGAAACATTAATGAATGGCTCCAACTCATCTTTTCAAGTCACTCAGTGGTGTTGAGTGATGTGAAAAAGCAGACAGAATCCCAGTCTCTGAACCACAGTGCAGGGATGAAGACAAGTCTGCAGCAACCAGCAGTGTCTCCAAACCCCTCACCATGGCCTGAATTCCATTAGAATGAGACTTGGAACACCACATCTGGTATTCCTTAAGTGACTCCAACAGTTGGCTGCCCTCCTTGCTCTTAAGTAAAGTGTTCAAGAGCTCACATGGTAATACTTTGGTGCATATAATGAATCTGTTTAATTTGAATCATTTTGTTAAAAGGAAGAAAAAGGGGGAGAAGGGTAAATGCTGTCTGGGAAGCATCTGGGTCAGATCTCCTAAGCTCAGCATTTTACAGAGTCTGTCTCTTTGTGTTCCTGGCTATAGAACAAACATGTGGAAGCACTGGAGATAAATGCAGTGTCTAGAGATTGGTGTTGCTTCCTGTTTGACTAAATTCTACTTGTCCCTGGACAGGCAGGGAGGAGCAGATTTGTGTTTAAAACATGGCTTTTGGCAATGACCTTTCAGAGACTGAGGACAGAATGGATAGCCTTGGATCGACTCATCTCTCTTGGACTATTGTTCCATGTGGGAATTTGTGGGCAAAGAGAGGATATTTGGGCAGTTTTACAAGTTCAAGAAAAATGTTAAGAGAAGAAAGGATGAAAAGTTCAATAACACTAACAATAGGTCGTATTTATAGGAGAGTCAGTGTGGAGAAGTAGATGGAGGGCTAGCAAGAAATCAGGAAGAAGCAGGTTTAAATCCATCCTCTGACACTAGTTATGTGATTCTAGGCAAGTCACTTAAATTCTCAGTAGTCTGACAAATCTCTAACCAAATAAATTACAGATGAGCAGCCAGCCTGCCTCGGGGTGGAGGGTTCCTCATACTGATTAAAGAACAGGCCTGAACCAACATAAAGAAATGAAGCCCTTTCAGTAATAATACGACGTGACATTTGTATAGGTCTTTGAGGTTTACAAAGCACTTTACATATATCCCTAATTTAAGATTAAAAAAAAACATTTTCCTTAAAATAACCTTTTGAGGTAGGTAATGAAATGTTATCCTCATTTTAAGAAAGAGGAAATTGAATCATAGAAAGTTTAAGTGATTTGTTCAGGATCATACAGCAAGCATGCACCATAGCCAGAGCTTGCCCTTAGGTCTTCTGACTATGACACCAACAACCTGACATTGCCTCTCTAGGTAAAAACTAATTGTCTTATCAGATTCAGGCTATCGTGTGCTAGGAGACTTACAGAAAAGGCCAGGAATGATTAGATTAATGAAGGTATAGTGATCTTTTTGCCAGAGTTCAAAGTACTTCATGAAACTTTTTAATTCCTTTATTACCTCCATAAGGTATATATGAACAAGGTGTAATCATTTATAGGAGCAGAAGATGCAATCTTTGAGGCTGAGCTGAACCAATGGCAGGTAAACAGTCAGAATGAAACATGGCAGAACAAATCCATTTGGTTGACTACATCTCCAACTCTGTTCCATCTACCCAGATGCACCACAGCTGAAGCAACCATATGGAGATCCAGATGGATTGCTAACACAGCCAAAACCATTGATTCCTCATCTCCATCTAGTTGTTTGGCTGCACAGAGACAACAAGTAAGTCTATGTAGTTGAAATGAAGTGAAAAAAAAACCTAAGCCATTATGTGGATTATTTAGTGAAGTTGAGGATACTACCATCTCTCTAATCACTTTGTTTCATAATCTCAGCTTCATCCTTGACTCTCCTTGTCTTTCTCTCCCTTTTATCTAATCCATTGCCAAGTCTCCCTTCTGAACTCCTTTATCCACCTTCTCTGAGTTCATCCCCTCACTACCTTTTGCCCAGATTAAGAACGATAGTTTCCCACCTAGTTTCCCACCTGGTGTTCCTCCTTCCAGTCTTTCTCCTCTCTAATCCATTCTCCCCATACATATCAAAATCATCTTCTTATTGCATGGATCTGATTATGACACATCTACGCTCAAAAATCTTCATCTTCTATTGCTTCTAGGATAAAATACTGACTTCCCAGGCCAGCATTTAAAGTTCTAGCTCCATCTGACTACAAGTTGCATTTGTGTATTTATTTTATTTTACTCCACTATAGGGGTTCTACATTCCAGCCCAAATGATCTGTTATCCAAACAGATGTAGTACAGATAGTTCTCACTTTATGTAAGTGAATCATTCAGCAGACCTCTATGTAAAGTGATTATTGCATAATGTGAATTGGCCTGTTGTGTAAAGTGATTTTGGGGGGGAAGGGCATTGAGAAGGGAGGAAGGAAGGGCACTGTGGGAGGAAGGGAGCCAGCACAGGGCTCAAAGACACATGGGGGCCAGGGAGAGCAGGAGGAAGATCATGTGGACTTAGAGTGAGCCACATGGGGGCCTGACTAGAACCAAGAGGAAGGAAAGAAGGAGGGAGGGAAACACGTAGTACCTGAGCACGGATGGAAGGTAGACAGAAACGAGGGCACACAGGAGGGCAAAGTGGGTAAAGGTCTCCTTTCTCTGTGCTGGACAACCTATGTAACTCTTATTCATGTCCTCTCATAAGTTCTCCAAAGGAGATCTGCCTAGCATGCTGTAGCCTTCATCACAAATAAAGGCTTTAAGCAATAGATATGGCAATAGACTGAGCCTACCTCCAGCCTAGATAAACATGGGAAGGTTCATTAGCCGAGCGCTGACCACTTAGTGATGAAGTCTTTGGCTACTGCAGCCTATGAAACAGAAAAATGCAAAGTGATCCTCAGTTTGGTGTGGTACTTTTTATCAATGGTAGATGAGTGGTAGGAAAAGGGGCAGAGGATACCCAGAGTCATAAGGATTTAGGACTGTCTATAAACCTGATCTTATTATTGGTGCTCTAAACATGAAAACCTTATCCAACTGAGAGGATTTATCATTTGAGGAAATGAATTCTTATCAGCTGGCATTCTCAATATGACAGAAGTCAGAAGAAAGACATGAATGGCAGCTAAATGGAAGCCTATTTCACAGATTCTCCTTGAAAAGGGTAGCAATTAATGATGTATGAAGAATTGGAGCGGAGTACACATGAGTGAAATAGATAGGTTTGTTATAGGGTGAAATTAACAGCCTAAGTGTTTCATTGGCCTCATCACAATGTCAAGAGAAAGCATGGAATATATAGATAATTAAAGCAAAAAACCTTTACTTACCACCCTGGTGTTGCTTTTAAAATTCTCTCAACATTTTAAAACATGTTTTATATAGCCCAATGCTTAATTGGCAAGTATTTGCCAGAAAGACTTGAGAATGTTCAACATAGAGGAAAACACCAAAGAACACTTTCTTTAAGAAGGGCTAACACTATAAATTTCATTCCATGATTGTACCTTTTATGATGGACTTTGAAAGATTAGTACTTGGGCCATACATTTAGGGGGTTTTAGGTACTGAGGTGAAAAAGTGGGGCTAAGCAAGACTTGAGGAATTGATCAGATGACATGTTAGCAAAAGGTTCAGCATTTGTAAGGGCAAACTAAGCACCAAGAAGTTCCACCGAGAGCCTGAGCTCTCTTGGATTCTGAGATCTCAGAATCCAAGCAGAGAGTCCAAGCTGCATGTACCAAGCACCATAGCAAAAAAAGGAGGCTGATAGAGAACCAATTTTCCACTTTGAGAGCTTAAATACACCTCAATTTTCAATATGTCATTAGTTCCTTTACATCTACCATTTGGATATGTTACTAATCTCTTTCCTGGGGTCTATTTATTGAAAGGATTGAAAGCACTTCACTACTAGGATGGAAGATAGAGAAAAGTAATTATTGACATTAATATAAATGACCCTCAAATTAACGAAGTCCCATCCAATTGAGTAAACATTTGCTAAATGCCTATAGTGTTCAAGGCCTTAAAGGAGGAACAAGGTATGAGGAGACAAAAGAGAAAACAAAATCCAAATAGAACCTCTTCTCAGAGTAGCAATAATGATGATAAGATACTCTAGAGAGAATTCAAGACTATTCAACTTTATTTTGCTTCTGTTTTCTCTGGCTTGAAGTACAATAGAATGATATTGAGATTGAAATGCAGTAGAAGTGAGGCAATAGTTAGAGAGCATGCATCTGTCTTCTGAGTTCAGACCATTGCTGCAGAAGAATGAGATCCCAGGGTACTCAAAGGATGTGCAAGTGTGATAAATGGCTGAATCACTGTGTGTCATCTTTGATGAATCATAGAGAATAAACAGACCAAACAAAATTAAATATCCTGGTTTTAAAAAATGAGAAAGGGGCATAGCACTTATAATAAAATCTCCACCTACTGAATTATATTTATTTCCAAAATAGCCAACACAGAACCCGGGGAATGTATGATTTCAGAATTGCTGTGTGACAGAAGTATATTATTTAGAACAAGTACGGTAATTGTCCACCTTCTCTTTGACCCTAAAGAGTTTTTAAACATTGATTAGGGTTAAAATATCACAAAATAGCCTGACTTCAGTGAAGCTACCAAACTGATAAATGAGTAAATGCCCTTATTTTCATGAATTCAATAAGGCATTTGGCAGACACATATCTTTTTGAACAATATGGAATGAGGTTGGTTATATGATAGATCTAAGTTAATTTTTACTGGTTAAATGACTAGACTCAAGGAATAGTTATCAGTATTAACATGAAGGAAGATCTCTGCTGGATTATACTGAATATCTGGTTTGTTTGTTTGGGCTGATGCTATTCAAGATTTTTATTAATGACTTAAATGAAGGCATAGATGACATGCATCTCAAGTCTGCAGATGGCACAAAGTTGGGAAGGATAGATACCTAACACACTAGAAAATAATTAGAATCACAAAAGATCATGCCAGATTGACATTAAAAAAGATAAATTAAATGGAGATATACATGAAGTCATTGAATTGAAATTCAAGTAGAGAAAGTTTGTTTAGACAGCAGTTCTTATGAAAAGATCTTAATATTTCCACAGACTCAAAATGAGTCAACAATACAACCCAGAAGTCAAAAATACTAGTGCTATCACTAGACTGCAACGATAGAGATATGGTCATCATGACTGAGAGGAGAAATCTCTAGTACTTCATTCACCATGATGGTTGAAGAGAATTACTCAAATTCTGATGACTCCATTGCCAAGAATGAGACTGTGTGTCTGAACACAGGAGAAATGCACAATAAGGGAAACTTTCACAGGGGCTGGGGTGGAGCCAAGATGGTGGAATAAAGGCAGGAACTCAGCTGAACTCTCCTAATATTCCCCTCCAAACAACTTTAAACATAATGCCTCAAATAGATTCCAGAGTGGCAGTCAACAAAAGGTTGGGGTGGGATATTTTTCCAGCCTAAAACAACTTAGGAGGTCAGCAAGAAATGTCTGTGACACTGAGGCAGGGACCAGCCTAGAGCAAAGTGTAGGGGCTGGAATAATCAGCAGCAGAGTTTGGAGGTGGCTGTAACAGCAGCAACAGCAGCTTCAGAAGCTCTCAGCCCAGAGATGGTAAGGGGGTCAGGTAGTCAGTCAGAAAGAGATTACAGGGGACCCCTCGCTGGCATTGGGTATAGGACCATGTTGCCTTGCCCATACACAGCTCTGGGTCTCAGATCCAGTGGAAAGAGGAGCACTAGTGCTTGCGGCCATAGGGAAACAGAGGCCTGGTCACAGTTCCAGAGCAGAATAGTTTATGGTCACTAACAAAGGAGCAGAGGCCAAGGCAGAAAGGAGCACTAGCACTTTGCAGCCATAGGAGACCAGGCAGCCTGGTAATAGTTGCAGGATCAAAAGGAACTCTAACACTTATGGTTGCAGGGGAACAAGGTCCCTTTCTCGGTACCAGAGCACAGGAAAGGAGAGCAGTGACCACACACATCTCCTTGGATCATACCACCTTGGAAACACCAAAAACTTGCAGACCTCCAGGACTTGCTCTGAAAACTGCAGCACAAAACCCCTGACACTTAAGACAATGCCCCTGTCCCCCACAACTCCAGAAGCAGAACCCAAAATTAAGATAAAATTTAAAATCAAGAAATAGACTGGGGAAAGAACAAACAACAAAAAAAAGTATCAGACCATAACAATTTAATATGGTAACAGAGAACATCAAGATATAAACTCAGAAGACAATGATGTCAAAACAACTAAAAGCAAAGCCTTTGAGGCTTTGAGGGGAAAAAATGTGAATTGGACATAAGTACAACAAGAATTCCTTAAAGAGCTTAAAAAGATTTTTAAAATAAAATAAGAGCAGTAGAGAGACAATGGGGAATGAAATGAGTGATAAAAGTAAGCTATGAAAAGAGTGTCAACATCTCGGTAAAAGGGGCACAAAAAACAGACCTAATTAAAAGAGATAAGTAAGGGGGTACTGCATTTTGCTGAAAGGTACCATAGACAATGAAGTACTATCAATACTAAACACACGTGTACCTAATGGTATAGCATTCAGATTCTCAAAGGAAAATTTAAATGAGTTAGAAGAGGAAATATACAACTATACTGGTGGGAGACTTCAACTTTCCCCTCTCAGAACTAGAAAAACCTAACCAAAAAACAAACAAGAAAGAAGTTAAGGAGATGAATAGAATTTTTTAAAAGTTAGATATACTACTCCTCTGGAGAAATCTGAATAGGAATGGAAAGAAGTATACATTTTTCTCAGCTGTATGTGGAAACTTCATAAAAATTGGCCATGTATTAGGGAAAAGAAACCTCACAACCAAATGCAGAAAAGCATAAATCTCAAATTTCCAATTCTAAAGTCATAACACAATAAAACAACATTAATAAAGTATCATGGAAACATAGATTAAAAGTTTATTGGAAACAATAATTTAATTTTAAAAAATGAGTGGACCAAAGAACAAATTTTTAAAAATCAACATTTTCATTAAAGAGAGCGACAACAATGAGAAAACATTCCAAAATGTATCAGATGCAGCCAAAAATATATCTCTAAATGCTTATACCAATAAAATAGAGAAAAAAGCAGATTAATGAATTAGGCATTCAATTAAAAATAAAACTAATAAAAATTTAAAAATCCCCAAAGTAGAAATCCAGAAAATCAAATGAAAGATAGATGAAATTGAAAGTTATAAAAACATTGAAATAATAAATGACACGAGAAGGTAGTTTCATGAAAAAAAAAACAATAAAATAATTAAACCATTGGTTAATTCTATTTAAAAAAGAAAGCTAAATTACCAGAATCAAAAATGAAAAAGGTGAATGCACCACCATTGAAAATGAAAGTAAAGCAATTATTAGGAGCTATTTTGCCCAATTATATGTCAATAAATCTGATAATCTAAATAAAATGGATGAATACTTACAAAAATATAAGTTGCCCAGATTAATAGAACAAGAAATGGAATACTTAAATAGTCCTATCTTGAAAAAGAAATTGACCAAGTCATTAATGAGCACCCTAAGGAAAGAAAACAACAACAATCACCCAGGACAAGATAGATTCACAAGTGAATTCTACCAAATATTTAAATAGCTAATTCCAATACTATATAAACTATTTGGAAAAATAGGCAAAAGAGTCCAAACAAATTCCTTTTGTGACACAAATATAATGCTAATATCTAAACCAGGCAAAGCAAATACAAGAGAAAAAAAAAACTATAGACCAATTTCCCTAATAATTTCATGCAAAAAAATTTACATAAAATACTAGCAAGTATATTATAGCATTGTATCACAAAGATGATATGCTGTGAACAGGTGGAATTTATACAAGGCATAGAGGGCTGGTTCAATATTAGGAAAACTATCAGCATAATTGACCATCAAAATAACAAAAACAACAGAAATCATATGATTATTTCAGTAGATGCAGAAAAAATTCTGACAAAATACACCATTCATTCCTTATAAAAACAATAGAAAGCATGGGAATCAATGGATGTTTCCTAAAAAATGAAAAGTAGTACCTATCTAAAACCATCAGGAAACATTATTTAGAAGCCTAACCAATAAAATCAGGAGTGAAGCAAGGGTGTCCATTATTATCACTATTATTCCATTCAATTGTACTAAAAATGCTAGCTGTAGCAATAAGAGAAGTAAAAGAACTTGAAGAAAGTAGAATAGGCTATGAGAAAACAAAACTATCACTCTTTGTAGATGATATGCTGCTATACTTAGAGAATCCTGGAGAATGAACTAAAAATTAGTTTGAAAGAATTAACAACTTCAGCAAAGTTACAGGATATAAAATAAACCAAAATGAATCATCAGTATGTTTATATATCACCAACAAAGTCCAGCAGGAAGAACTAGAAAGAGAAATTCCATTTAAAATAACTGCAGGCAACATAAAATATTTGGGAGTCTTCCTGCCGAGACCAGTTTAGGAACTATGTGTATACAAATGCAAAATGCTGTTCACACAAATACAGATCTAAACAACTGGAGAAATATTAATTGCTCATGGGTAGGCTAAACCAATATAAGAAAAATGACAATTGTACCTTAGGTTTGTTTGTTTGCTTTTGTTGTTGTTGTGAGGCAATGGGGTGAAGTGACCTGCCCAGGGTCACATAGCTAGTAAGTGACATTTGTCTGAGGCCAGATTTGAACTCGGGTCTTCCTAAATCCAGGGTTGGTGCTCTATGCACTATACCATCTAGTTGGCCCTCCCTTAGTTAATTTACTTATTCAATGCCCTGCCATTCAATCTACCAAAAATATTTTATAAAGCTAGAAAAAATAACAAAATTCATCTGAAAGAACAAGAATATCAAGGAAATCAATGAAAAAAAATACTAAGGCAGCCCAACAGTACCAAATTTCAAACTGTATTACAAAACAGTAATCATGAAAAGAATCTGGTACTGGGTAAGAAACAGTGATTAATCAATGGAATAGATTAGGTATGCAATACACAGAAGCAAATGACCACAGTAATTTACTATTTGATAAACCCAAAGATCCAAGCTTTTGGGACAAGGACTCACTATTTGGCAAAATCTACTGGGAAAACTGGAAAGCAGTTTGGCATAAATTCAATATGGACCAATGTCTCATACCATATACCAAGATAAGGACAAAATGGGTGCATGATGTAGACGTAAAGAGTAATATAATAAGCAAATTAAAGGATCATGGAAAATTTTACTTGGCAGATCTATGGATAAGGGAAGAATTTGGGACTAAAAAAGATAGAGAGGACCACAGGAAGTAAAATGGATAATTTTTATTATATTAAAGTTTTTTGTACAAACAAAACCAACACAGCTAATAATAAAAAAGAAGAAAAGTTGGTAAAAATAATTATAACAAGTTTCTGTGATAAAGGTCTCATTTCTCAAATATATAGAGAACTGAGTCCAATTTATAAAAGTAAGGGCCATTCTCCAATTAATAAATGGTCAATGGATATGAACAGGCAGTTTTCAGATGAATTCCAAGCTATCTGTAGTCATATGAAAAAATGTTCTAAATCACTATTGGTTAAAGAAATGCAAATTAAAACAACTCTGAAGTACCACCTCACTCCTATCGGATTGGTTAACATGACAAAAAAGGAAAATGACCTCACTTCCATCAGATTGGTTAACATGACAAAAAAGGAAAATGACAAATGTTGGAGATGATGTGGGAAAATTGGAACACTAATGCACTATTGATGGAGTTGTGAACTGGTCCAATCATTCTGAAGATCAATTTGGAACTATACCCAAAGAGCTATAGAACTGTGCTTACCCTTTGATCCAGCAATACCACTACTAGGTCTGTATCCAAAAAAATTGAAGAAAAAGGAAAAGACTCATATATACAACAATATTTATAGCAGCTCTTTTTGTGGTGGCAAAGAATTGGAAATTGAGGGGATGCCCACCATTGGAGAATGGCTGAACAAGTGTGTTATATGATTGTGAAAGAATACTATTTGCTATAAGAAATGATGAGTGGACATTTTCAGGAAAAAATTGGGAAGACATACCATCTGATGTAGTATGAGGTGAGCAGAACTAGGAGAACATTTCACACAGTAACAACAATTTTGTATCATGATCAACTGTGAGTGACTTTGTTACTCTAATCAAGGGAAAGATCCTGGAAAAGACAATGTGGGATGACATCAAAAGTACAGGATGAAAGGTTAATTTTAGCAAAGGGTTGGTATTTGTTCTTTCTCAGAGGCTGGAAAACAGGCTATTGGTGATCATACTGGAAGGTTTTAAGGAGGAGACATAGAGAGTTGAAAGCATCAAAGCAGGTGACCTTTCCCTTAGAGAAGTCTGAGGTGAGATCACCTCAGAATGAGAAGCTAAAGAATTGAGGTGAGGTCTTCAGAAGAGAAAAGAAGGCTTGGAACATCTGTTGTGGCAATGTGATAGAGACAATGACAAAATCAATAAAAGAATTCTCATGTATCATTGAAGGCTTAGTTTGGGTTCCTTGAACCAACGAAGACTTGAGGCAGTGTGGCATAATATATAAAGAGTTGGTGGTAGTAGCAAGGATCACTCTGACGTGTACTGTATGTATATAACCCTGGGCAAGTGGCTTAACTTCTCAGGACCTCCAAGCAACTCTGTAAGAATAGAAGTCTCCAATTTACATGAGAGGAGGGATTTTCTTCATCAGAAGTTCTCCAAATCAATACAATCACGGGTCTAGACTAAAAGAATTAATTTTTTCTTGACCCAGTCAGTAACATTTTTTTTCTATTTTTGAACATTATATGTTGTTTGTATTATACAACTACAGATATCTTTTCCTTAAACATATCTTCTAGTTTTTTCACGTATATAAGTCTTGTCCACCAAACTAGAGTGCTTAATCTTTAAGAGGAAGAACCATGACTTCAATGTTTTTCATTGTCTATAATACCTGGTGAAGATTCCTGTAAATAGTGGAAATGTGAGGTTGTAAAGTTATTGAGTTTTGCCCTAAATTATGATTAATTACTTTCACTATTTGCTTGATTTTGTATGTAGAAACATTCATAAAGAAAAAATGCACATGGGCGACACATTATGCTCAAAGGCAAACCAAAATTAAAACAATTTTGCCTTCTTGCCTATGTCTATAAATCAGTGGTAAGAAATCTGGTGGAAAATAATCAATAAACATTGTACATTTTTGTACTTTAAAAGTTGTATTTGAATAATTAACCATCAGTAAATGGATAGTGATTTAATTATTTAGAGAAGGAATAATTTAGATGGTGCTGCCCAAATCACTACATTTTAGTTTTTAATGAAAGTTGTAGTTGATATGTAATATGCCTATTTAAAAAAAAAAGAGAAGGGGACAAGTCAAGTGACTGGCTAATTTATCCCAAATAATGAGTAGTTCAGTAAAATTTGATAAGTTTTTCTACCAAACTGATTTGTTTGGTATTATATGATTAACTGTTTGGTATTATATAAATAATAACATATTTATATAGTAAAGTATTTTATATACATTATCTCATTGATGAGAAATGAAAATTTAATTTAAGTTGTGTCAATGTAATTATGATCAAGTATCTCAAAAATAAATACAATAGCTTAAAGGTAAAAGATTCAGTTCTAGACAGTCAAATTTTAGTTTGGCCTATCTCCTCCTCATTCCCAATAGTGTGCTATGAACATTTTTAGAATCAAGCCACATCACAGAAAGAAATCTTTTGAGAAACTCTGGTCAATAATGAAGTGGTGGAAGCATTTATTTTCCTAAGGGCTAAGCCTTCTGATCCCTGTATTCATTATGTTCAGATAAGATATCAATCCCAGGATATTTTGTGATGCCTTGACTACAGAGAATTTTTTTTTTGTTCTCCTACTTCTATTCATTCTAGGTGTTTGCTTTTGTTTTTGAATAGGCTAGCTGATAAAGGAATTAACAAGCTCACAAGATTATATGTAGTATTTTATAGTCATACCTCACACTACAAAAGTACAATATTGCAATCAGACACCAAGAATAGTACAATTAGATTAGCTACTTCTATATCAAACCACAGAAAAAACTGGAATAGACAGATTTTTTAAATGCCGAGGCTAAATGAGCCCTTTGTTTTGGAACAGTTATAAAAGAAAAGCTGAATGTATAAAAAAGCAAAAAAGTTATAATACTTACATTTGCATAGCATTTTATGATTTTCTAAGCACTTGTTAGAGTAGAAAAAAATATTTTCATGTATTTAATTATAGAATCTTAGAGTTGGAAGGAGCCTTAGAGGTCATCCAATTGTAATTCACATTTATATAGGGAGGATTTTAATGTAATGATATACTGTTCACGTTTTGATTGAATCACATAGCGGACTAAGTCAACCATTCATTCTATAAATCAGGAACCATTGTAACACAGCATGCAGTAGTGGGAAAAGATCTGAACCATCCAGGATACTTGAATTTTACTTTCAGTTTTGCTACTTACTAGGTATCTGACCTTAAGTTTTCAAAGCTCAAAGTTTTTGAAATTTACAAAAACCTGGTTAAATTACTGGTGCTATTTTTATTATCCCCATTTTAAAGAAATGAAGAAATTGGAGCTCACAGAGTGATTTATCTACATTCAGACAGCTAGCAATTGTTGGAGTTGGAATTTGAACCCAGGTATACTTACTCCAAGTCTGGTGGTCTATTTATTTATTATAACATGCTATCTCCCTGGCCCATTCTTTGGTTAATTTACTTCTTTCATTTTACCAATGAGGAAGCTGAAGTCATTTGCATAATAAAATACCTAATTGGCACTAAAACTGGAAGTCAAACTTAGGCATCCTGGATGGTTCAGAACCTTTTGTATTGCACTGTGCTATTCCACAATGGCTTTTGACTTATAGAATATAGAGTTTGTATGGACAGCTATGTAATATAATCAAAATATGTTAATTCCAAACCAATTCTGCATCATTACACATTAAAATCCTTCCTTATTATTGCTTTAATTTGAGGTATCAAAATTCCTGGAAATTCATTTGAGTTATAAGTTCATCTCCCCTAAGCAGTTGGTACAGTACTTGACCTGTAACCTATCACAGAGATAAGGGCTGAAGGTAAAATCTGACAGGAGAAGCAACTCAAAGGGAAGGTGACAACTTTGTGGCAGCTGCAGCAGTGTTTCTTTTCTTACTTGAGACTGGAAGAAGAATAATGAGAAAACAAGGGGTTGGGGCGGGGGGAGAAAAGGGGATAGAAATGGAAGGTCAGAGACAGAACATGACGGCATTGAAATTCTGCTGTCCCTGGTCCTTATCAGCTCCTTCCTCCTTTTGCTGGCTACCCTGAATTTTGAATCCCTGATTTCCTCCAACAATCAACTCAAGCACCACATCCTATAGGAGGTCTCTCCTGCTCTTCTCTCATCGCTAATCTTCCCCAGCCCCCATTACTTCCTGTTTATGCTAAATATAATTGCATATGCATGTATTATCTCCCCTGATAAGCTCCTTAGGAGCCGAGACTGTTTTCTTTTCTTTTCTTTTCTTTTTTTTTTTTTTGTCTTTGAATATCACCTAGCACTTGCCACCTATTTGGCACTTAATAAATATCTGTTAATTGATTGAACTATTTTGCCCTTTTGGTCCTAGACTTTAGCTCCTGGCCACCCATCTTGATTTTTGCTACCATCACCCCATCTGTTTTCCTAGGTTCCTTCACCTAGCTCTGCCTTAGGAGGAGCTTGGAAAGCTCCAAATATCCCAAAGTCTCCCTTACCCTGATACCTTGGAATAAATAGATCTTAATTACATTACATTTTTGTAAGGAATTTTCTTGCTATTTCCAATGCATTCAATGTTCAGTGATATCAGCAATGAAGATCCTTCTTCAACCCACACACATTGTATCTCATCCATAACATAGTATTGTATTTTCTAAATTGGGGTGGGGGAAGAGGAGGACTGGAGAATAATAGTATGGGGAGCCTGAACCATAGCTACATGCAAATAACCAAGAGAAAGATAAAATTACAGGTCACATACCCCCTGCCTTGAGATCATGTGCTTATCTCCAACAGAATCACACCTACCCCTATCCCTTAACACTTCCTTACTCATCACCCTACCTTTGTAATGGAAGCTTTCATCCTCCCTCCTTCTGAACTGAATGTCAGCCACTCTGAGTAGTTTTAACCTAAACTAACTGCTACCTACAGAAGACATATAGGTGCTATTGGAAAAATTCCACATCCCTAATACTTGCTCCCTAAATCACCTCATGGTATAGCTGTAGTAGGTGCCTCTGAGAGAACAGGTTCTGTATTTGGGGGCAGTGACTAGCAAATAAGGGCATGCCTATGTCTTTCCCTTCCTTTATTTTGGGTGTGACAGAGTATGTTACACAAGAACAGCAAGAATAGATGGGTTATGATTTGGATCATAGATATCATTATATTGTCTTCCCATACAGATATTATACTATTTTACCCAAATCTACCCATCTTCCCCATTTTCCTATTTTTGTAAATGGGCACCACTATCCTTTTAGTCCCTCAGGTTCTCACAGTCTCAGTGTCATCTTTAGCTCTTCACTCTCCATCATTCTATATTTATATAGCTTATCTTGTTAGTTGCCAGATCTTATCAGTTCTACCATTACATCTCCCTTGTGTGTCCTCCTCTCTATACTCACACCAACATTTCTAGTCTATCCTCCCATCACCTCTCACCTAGACTATTGAAGGGCTTTCTAACTGGTCTCCCTCCCTTCCTCCTGTCTCAGTTCCAAGCCATCTTCCACAGAGCTACAAGGTGAAACCCCTAAAGTTCCCATTAATTCTCATACTCAACTAACTCTAGTGATTTCCTGATGATTCCAGGACCCAATACTAACTTATATTTATCTCATTCTTTTATAATTCCTGGAATTATATGGAATTTTATAATTCCATATAAATCCATTTATATGATGTATACATAAGTGAATATGCAAATTGGGAATGTGTTATGGGAAATCCTGACTCAGGCTGGTATGCTGTCAGTTCAGGTTCAATGATGGAATCAAATGAGACAGTCATTGGTGAAACAATAATTAATAAAAACAATACAATTAAGGAGTCATAGGTGATTCAATAGTTAAGAAGAAGATTGCTTAGTCTTAGCACAGAAAGGATATTCAACAAAATACTCCAGTACTTATTGCAGATAGATTCTGTGTCCTTGACCCTGTATCCATTTGAAAATATATCTGGCCAGGGGCAGCTAGGTGGCATAGTGGATAGAGCACTGGCTCTAGAGTCAGAAGGACCTGAGTTCAAATCCGGCCTCAGACACATAGCACTCACTATGTGACTTAAGTCACTCAACTCCAATTGCCTCAGCAAAAAAAAGAAAAATAATATATATATATTTATAATATATATATATATATATACACACACATATATACATATATAACTTCATATGGATTGACCTTTTATGCCCTCAGTTCACCAGGAAGTCACATCAACATGGCATAAAGCTGGGAAGGGTTGTCAAGGTTACAGTTTAAGCCTTAACCTAATGGTCCAACCAAGTTTTAGGGAAAACTTTATCACCTTTCAGTTGAAAATTAGCCTAATCCATGGTGTGAAGGATGAGAAGAATCTTGGTAGATAGCATTCCTATCCCATGGTGTGTGCTCAAAATTTTTTTCACAGATAGAGGTACATGATCAAAAAAGTTTGAAATTTGTAGTAAACAGTTTTCAGGTATTACTGTGGATGAAAAATCATATTACTTTGTGGTGATATGCCAACCTTGTGGTAAGAAGCCTTTCCAAATTTAGTGAGGTTGTTTCTTAGACATCAAACAGAATCCTTCGAAGGGAACCTAAAGGTATATCTATGGGGATCTAAAATAACAAAATCAGAAAGTTGCATAGGTTTTTATACCTTGCAGGCTAGACAGGGTTTAACACATCATTTTCAAGGCAGGTAGGTCGAGGTCTTTCTCAGATCTTCCTTTTTATTTTTAGTTTCCCCCAGATTTAGTCATCCCCCAATCCTCTATGAATTAGATGCTAGTGACCCTTAATAAAAGGATTTGTTCTGTGAAGTTTGGATTCAGTCAAACAGCCACACTTGAGCACCTATGGGGCCATACATAACCTCAAGGCTGCAGGTTCCCCACCCCTGCAGCTAGTCCAAGCTTCCAGGTTCTTACAATGAGATAAACTTAGTTGAGTAAGATTAGCAGTTTGATCAGCATTTCTAGAACTTGTATTATAAACTTTTCCCTTGAGGTGGGGTCTGGCTTGTAAAAGGCCTTGTCTTACCCATGACCATTCCTTACAAAGAAGACCCAATGATTTTTATTCATCATTCACTCATGCTTTCAAAACATTTTAAGGTGTTATATTTTGTATAAATTTGGACTGAATTCTGGGGAAATAAAAAGTTTGGATTATACATAGTTTCTACCTTCATGGAACTTATAACACAAGAGAAATAAGAGACAAATACTAAGCAGTATAATACACAAAAAAGTATATGCTATATACATTAGAAAGGAATAAAAGAACAAGTGAGGACTGAAGGAGAAGATTTATATTAGAGAGATCAAAAAGGCCTCTAGGAGAATGTGTGTTTGAGTTAGACTTTAAAGTTTGGGTGGAAATTCAACAGGTAAAGTGAGGAAGGAGAGTTTTTTAGGCACAGTGGACAGAATGAACAAAAAAGACACAAATGTACAAAAGAACACAACATATTCAATGAATGGAAGGCTGCAGTTTGTCTGGCATGTATACTCCAGGCAGAGGAATTATGTGGAATAAGATTTCAATAGTAGAATAGCATCAGTTTGAACTTTAGGGAATAGGGAGCCAGTGAAGTTTTTGTTGTTGTTATTTGCTTTGGTTTGGTTTTTAATAGATGGCTGGATCTATATATAAAAAGTATTATTCTGTAAGTAATATTTTTTAATTTATTTATTTTTAGTTTTCAACATTTACTTCCACAAGATTTTGAGTTCCAAATTTTCACCCCATCTCACCCTGCCCCCCACTCTAAAATGGCATGCATTCTGAATATCCCTTCCCCTAGTCTGCCCTCCCTTCTATCTCTCCTCCCCTTCTCTTATCCCCTTCCCCTTCTATTTTCTCATAGGGCAAGATAGATTTCTGTACCCCATTTCCTATATTTCTTATTTCCCAGTTGCATGTGAAAACTTTTTTTAAACGTGTTTTTAAAACTTTGGGTTCCAAATTTTCTCCCTTCCTTCCTCCCCATCCATCTGGAAGTAATCTAGATGGATTGGAGAATGGAATGAATGAAGGAGGAAGGCTATTATAGTAGTGCAGATGTATGGAAATGAAGGAGTGTCCTAGAATAGAATACAGAAATGCAAATAGAAGGGAAGGGATGGGACACAAGATATAATAAATGTAGAATAAAGAGGATGTCGATATTGCTTGTATTAGGAGAAATGAGCCCAATAGAAGAGTCAAAGACAACAGTAAAATTGAGAACATAGGAGACTATATCAGTGGTGGTGCCAAAGTCAAAAAATAGTGAAGAGGAAGAAATTCAAGAAAAAAGATAATGTTTGATTTTGAACTTGAATGGGAGGTATAGAAGGGGCATCCAGTGGAAAGATCCTATAGACAGGTGGGTATACTCATCTGGATATCAGAAAATAAGTAAAGGCTGAAAGTATAAATTAGGATAGGCAAATTTCATATATAGTAGTTGAAACCATAGGATTGGGGTGATGGTATAGAACCAACATGGCAGAACACAGGGAGAAATGCAGCTGAACTTTCCCAATGTTCCTCTCCAAACAATTTTAAAATAATTCCTCTATTCAAATTTTGGAGCACAGAACCAACAAAAGGTCGAAGTGAGACAACTTAGAAGGTCTGTAGAAAAGGTCTTGTCACACTGAGGAGGGAACTGACCTAGAGCACAGCAGCAGGATAAGCAGCGGGCCTTGGAAGTGTCTGGGAGAGTAGTAGCCACAGCAACTTTGGAAGCTCTCAGCCTAGATAAAATAAGAGAGTTGGACAGCTGGTCAGAAAGAGATTACAAAAGACCTTTTGTTGACAGGAAGTTCAGCTGGCACTAATCAACTCTATTGCTTATACCTAGTTTGAGGATGTAGTTCCAGGGCAAAGAAGAGCCATAGCACTTGTGGTTGCAGGAGAGCAGGGGACCTGGTCACAGTTCCAGGGCCAAAAGGAGCACTAGCACTTGCAGCTGTAGGAGACCTTTTCCTTGATAAAGACAAGAGCACATATTAAGAAAGCAGTGACCACACTTCTCTCCAGATGACACCACCTTAAAAGCACTGAAAACTTCTAGACCCACAGAACTAGTTGCAAAGCAGCACAAAAATCCTGAAGCTTGGTACAGTGCCTCCTTATTATAGCAGATGAGCAAAGCCCAATTTTAACATAAAGTTTAAAGTCAAGAAATAGGCTGGAAAATGAGCAAAGTACAAAAAAAAAACAAAAAAGAACTTGACCATAAAAAGCTACTATAATAGCAGGGAAGACCAAGACATAAACTCAGAAGAAAGTAATATGAAAACAACTACCAGCAAAACCTCAAAAATGTGAATTTGACTCAAGAAGTCAATGAGACAAAAAGAATTCCTGGAAGAGTTACAGAAAGAGATAAGAATGGTAGAGGGGGAAATGGGGAAAGAAATGAGAGTGATGCAAGAAAATTATGAAAAGAGAACTAATAGCTTAGTAAAAGAGGTACAAAAATACGGAAGAAAATGATACCTTAAAAAACAGATGGCCAAATGGTAAATGAGGCACAAAAATCCACTGAAGAAAAGAACTCTTTCAAAAGCAGAACTGTCCAAATGGAGAAAGAGATACAAAAGTTCACTGAAGAAAACAATTCCTTAAAATTAGAATTAAGTAAATGGGAGCTAATGAATTTATGAGACATCAAGAAACCATAAACTTAAGTCAAAAATGAAAAAAAAATAGAAGAAAATCTGGAAAAATCTCTTTGGAAAAACAATTGACCCGGAAAATAGATTGAAGAGAAATAATTTAAGAATTACTGGACTACCTGAAAGCCATGTTTAAAAAAAGAATCTAAACATCATATTTTTAGAAATTATCAAGGAAAACAATGCTGATATCCTAGATGCAGAGGGTAAAATAGAGACTGAAAGAATACACCCATCACTTCCTGAAAGAGATCCCAAAATGAAAACTCCCAGAAATATTATAAACAAATTCCAGAACTTTCAGGTCAAGGAGAAAATATTGCAAGTGGGCAGAAAGAAACAATTCCAATATCATGGAACCACAGGCAAGATGACAAAAGATTTAGGAGCTTCCAAATTGAAGGGGTAGAGGACTTGGAATATGATATTCGACAACCAAGAATTAACTATACAGCAAAACTGAGTATAATCCTTCAGGGAAGAAATGAGTATTTAATGAAATAGAGAACTTTCAAGTATCCCTGGTGAAAATACCAGAGCTGAATTAGAAAATTTGATATTCAAGCATAAGACTCAAGAGGAATATAAAAAGGTAAACATGAAAGAGTAATCATAAGTGATTCAATAAAGATAAACTATTTACATTCCTATATGGGAAGATGATTAATGTAACTAATAACTTAATCATTATTATGGCACTTAGAGTTTATAAGGAAAGAGGGCACAGGTGTGAGTCAATTATGTTGGGATGATCTCAAAAAAATGAAGGGGTAAGAAAGGGTGCACTGGGAGAAATGGGGAAGGGAAAGGTAGAAGGAGGAATTTTTCTTACATAAAAGAGGTACACAAGAAAGAGTTTTGATAGTGGAGGGGAAATGAGGGTTGGGCAATGATTGAAAATCACTCACATAAGAATTGGTTCAAAGAGAGAAGAATATATATACTCAGTTGGGTATAGAAATGTATCTTATCCAATAGGGAAATGGGAGCAAAAAGAGAAAGGAGATGTGGGAGGGAGGGTATAATAAAAGAGATGGTGGATAAAGAAATGCAGTGGTCAGAAGCAAAACAGATTTTTGAGGAGGGAGATTTTTTCCAGATAAAAAGAAATAGAAGAATAAGCAGAAGAAAATGGGATGGAGGGAAATACATGGTTAGTAATCAGAACTGTGAATGTGAATGGGATGAATTCACCCATAAAACAGGAGTAGATAGCAGAATAGATTAGAAACCAGAATCCAATAATATGTTGTTTATAAGAGACAGATGTAAAACAGAAAGACACACCCACAGTTAAAATAAAAGGCTGGAGTGAAATCTATTATGCTTCAGCTGAAGTAAAAAGCAAAAAAGCAGGAGTAGCAATCATGATCTCAGAGAAAGCAAAAGCAAAAATAGACCTAATTAAAAGAGATAATCAGGGAAACTATATTTTGTTTAAAAGGTGCCAAGGACAATAAAGTAGTATCTTTTTCTTTATTTTTTGGGAGGGTAGACAATGAGGTTAAGTGACTTGCCCAAGGTCACAAAGCTAGTAAGTGTCAAGTGTCTGAGGCTGTATTTGAACTCAGGACCTCCCAACTCCAGGGTTGGTGCTCTATCCACTGTGCCACACAGCTGCCCCAACAATAAAGTAATATAAAAAAAAATAAAGGCAAGTTTCTCTGATAAAGGCTTAATTTTTCAAATATATAGAAAACTGAGTCAAATTTATGAAAAGTAAGGGCCATCCTCTATTTGATAAGTGGTCAAAGGATATAAAGTCATTTTTCAGAAGAAGAAATCAAAGCTATCTATAGTCATGTGAAAAAAAATGCTCTAAATCACTGATTAGCGAAATGCAAATTTAAACAACTCTGAGGTACCACCTCATGTCTATAAGAAATGACAAATATTGGAGGGGATGAAGGAAAATAAGCACAGTAATAAACTGTTGGTGGAGTTGTGAACTAGTCCAATAATTCTGGAGAACAAGTTGAAACTATGCTCACAATGGCTGTAAAACTGCACATGCTTGGGGGGGCGGGGTGGAGCCAAGATGGCAGAGTAAAATCAGTGACTTGCTTGAGCTCTCCCCCAAACCCCTCCAAATACCTATTAAAAAATGGCTCTAAACAAAGTCTAAAGCAGCAGAACCCACAAAAAGACAGAGTGAAACAAATTTACAGCCCAAGACAGCCTGGATGGCTGATCAGAAAGGTATATCACACCGAGCAGAGACAGGAGCTCAGTTTGGCATGGGTACGCAGGCCTCAGAGGACTGAATGGCGGGCAGCTGTGGTGGTTTCCAGACTTCTCAACCCACGAATGCCAAAGACAACTTAGAAGGTCAGTGGGAAAAGTCTTTGACTGTGGTGAAAGAGAGAAGGGCAGTCCCAGTCCCAGTCCCCAGGGCCCCAGGGCCCCAGGGCAGCAGATGCTTCTGAAGCTTCTGGCCCACAGAATGAGAGGGAATCAAGTGACTAGTCAGAGAGGGATTGCAGAGATCTCTCTGCTAGTGCAGAATTCTCTTGCTTTGCCTGTGCTTAGATCTGGGTCACAGTTCTGGGTGGCAGTCCTGGGGCAAGGAGGAGTGCTGGTGTGGTGGAACTTGTTGTAGAGGAGGAGAGGAAATCCTCCTCACAGTTCCAAGACAGAAAAGAGTATTTGTGGTCACTCACAGACCAGAGCCCTAGCCAGGAAAGGAGTAATCACCTCACCTTTGATCATAGCACCTTGGAAGAACTGAAAATTTACAGGTCCCCTAGAAGTATCTCTGAAAACAGCTGCACAAAACCCCCAAAGTTTGGGACAGTACATTTTCCACACTGGAAGCAGACCCCTACCTTTAACAAAGAGTTTATAACTCAAATAATTGTCTGGGATCATAAGCAAGCAGCACAAAAGGAGTCAGACGATAGAATCTTACTTTGGTGACAAAGATCAAAACATAGAACCAGAAGAAGACAACAGAGTCAAAGTTCCTACATCCAAAGCCTCCAAGAAAAATATGAATTGGTCCCAGGCTATGGAAGAGCTCAAAAAGGATTTTGAGAAGCAAGTAAGAGAGGAAAAACTAAGAGTGATGCAAGAAAATCATGAAAAACAAGTCAACAGCTTGCTAAAGGAGCCCCAAAAAATACTGAATAAAATAATACCTTAAAAAATAGCCTAACCCAAATGACAAAAGAGGTCCAAAAAGCCAAAAGTCCAAGAAGAATGCTCTTAAAAGCAAAATTGGCCAAACGGAAAAGGAAGTCCAAAAGCTTACTGAAGAAAATACTTCCTTAAAAATTAGAATGGAGCAATTGGAAGCTAGTGACTTTATGAGAAATGAAGACACTGTAAAACAAATCCAAAAGAATGAGAAAATAGAAGAGAATGTGGAATATCTTATTGGAAAAACAACTGACCTGGAAAATAGATCCAGGAGAGAGAATTTAAAAATTATTGGACTATCCAAAAGTCACGATCAAAAAAAGAGTCTAGACATCATCTTTCAAGAAATAATCAAGGAAAACTGCCCTGATATTTTAGAGCCAGAGGGTAAAATAGAAATTGAAAGAATCCACTGATCACCTCCTGAAAGGGATCCCCAAAGGAAAACTCCTGGGAATATTGTAGCCAAATTCCTGAATTCCCAGGTCAAGGAGAAAATATTGCAAGCAGCCAGAAAGACACAATTCAAGTATTGTGGAAACACAATCAGGATAACACAAGATTTAGCAGCTTCTATATTAAAGGACCTCAGGGCTTGGAATATAATATTCTGGAAGGCAAAGGAGATAGGATTATAACCAAGATTCACCTACCCAGCAAAACTGAGTATAATCCTTCATGGGGAAATGGTCATTCAGTGAAATAGGGGACTTTCAAGCATTCTTGATGAAAAGACCAGAGCTGAATAGAAAATTTGACTTTCAAATACAAGACTCAAGTGAAACACAAAGAGGTAAACAGGAAAGAGAAATCATAAGAGACTTATTAAGCTTGAACTGTTTATATTCCTGCATGGAAAGATGATATTTGTAACTCATGAGATGTTTGTCAGTATGAGGGTAGAGGGAGGGTAAAAATTATATGTATGCATATAGATAGACAGATACAAACAGAGAGTGAGTTGAAGATGAAGGATTGATATCTGGAGAATAAAATTAAGAGGTAAGAGAGGATTATACTGGGAGAAGGAGAAAGGGAGGGGTAGAATGGGATAAATTATCTCACATAAAACAAACAAGAAAAGGCTTTTACAGTGGAGGGGAAATGGTGGAAGGTGAGAGGGAATGAGTGAATTTTATTCTCATAGGATTTGACTTAAGGAGGGAATAGCATATACACTCAATTTGGTATGGAAATCTATCTTACCCTACAGAAAAATAGGGGAGGAGAGGGGACAATAGAACAGGGGGATTGATAGAGAGGAGGGCAGATTGGGGGAGGGGGTAATCAGAAGCAAACACTTCTAAGGAGGAACAGGGTCAAAAGATAATAGAATAAATGGGTGGGGTGTGACAGAATGAAGGGAAATATACTTAGTTTTTCACAAGACTACTATGGAAGTGTTTTGCATGACTACACATGTATCACCTGTATTGAGTTGTTTGCTTTTTCAATAAGGGTGGGTGCGGAGGGAGGAAAGGAGTAAATTTGGAACCCAAAGTTTTAAAAACACCAGTTAAAAAATTGTTTTCACATGCAACTGGGAAATAAGAAATACAGGAAATGGGGTATAGAAATCTATCCTGCCCTACAGGAAAATAGAAGGGGAAGGGGATAAGAGAAGGGGGTTTAAATAGAAGGGAGTGCAGATTAGGGGAAGGGATATACATAATGCATGCCATCTTGGGGTGGGGAGGATGAGATGGGGAGAAAATTTGGAACTCAAAATCTTGCGGAAGTGAATGTTGAAAACTAAAAATAAATAAATAGATAGATAAATAAATAGAAAAGAAAAGAAAAGAAAAACTGTGTATGCTCTTTGACCCAGCAATAATACTACTAGGTCCATTTGCCAAAGATATCAAAGAAAAAGGAAAAGGATCTATACGTACAAAATTATTTACAGCAGCTCTTTTTGTGGTGGAAAAGAATTGGAAATTGAGCGGATTCTCATCAATTGAGGAATGGCTGAACAAGTTGTAGCATATGATAATGATGGAGTACTATTGTGTTATAAGAAATGACAAGGGTGGTGATTTCAGAAAAAAATGGCAAGGTTTATATGAACTGATGGAAAATGGAGTGAGAAGAACTGGGAGATTGTACACAGTAATAATATTATAATTGTGATCAACTGTGAAAGACTTAACTACTCTGATCAATACAATGATCTAAGATAATTCCAAAGGACTCGATGAAAAAATGCTCTCCACCTCCAGGGAGAGAACTGGTGAACTTTGAGTGCAAATCAAAGTATAATTTTTCACTTCCTTTATTTTTCTTGCTTTTGTCACAACATGGCTAATATAGAAATAAGTTTTGTATGATTTTATGTGTATAATTGGTATCATTTTACTTGCCTCCTCAGTGGGTGGGGCATGCTTGGGAAGGAGAGAGAGAATTTGGAACTCAAAATTTTAAAAGAAAAGAATGTTAAAAATAAATAAATAATGAAAAAATTTTTTAAAAGATTAAAAAAAAAGAAACCATGAGATTGCAAATAGTGTAAAGAGAAAAAGGGAAAAGAACTGCGGGGGCAACATTCACCTTAAAAGATCAGGAGAGGATTAGGCTTTAGTAAAGAGATCTCATTGGATATGAACCCAGTCTATAGGAGAAGAAGTATATTCCTAGGGAAATATACCACCCCCCACAACGGGAGGAATAAGTAGGCTTGTCAAACTGATTGGAGAGCTAATGAAATTAACCAATTGACTTCCCTGATCAACCTCTTTACACTAGTTCAATCCTTCCTTCTAGTTATATTACTCCATCTTGTTCCTTGAATAGCTTTTGGTGGCATAATAAACTTAAAAAACTGGACCTCCTTTCCAAGAGAAGCAGTAGGACATAGCAGAAAGCACACTAAATCTAGAGTCAGAAGTTTACTTGGGTTTGAATCCTACCACTTCACTAGTCAAGTGAGTTAGAGCAAGTTACTTAACCTCTCTGGGCCTCATTTTCCTCATTTGTAAAAGGGAGGTAAAAATACTTGTAGTATTTGCCTTACAGGAGTATTGTGAGGGTCAAATGAGAGTAAGATAATATAGGTAAAGTTTTTTGCAAGCCACAAAGCATCAGATAAATGTCATTATTATTAATTCCCTGAGGCAGCATCAAATCACCCATCAATTGGAAACCCTTTTAAAATAATCTATTTCATATTTAATCATATAACTAGTAGAACCAAATCACTATTCATCAAATCAATTCCAATAATTGGAATCCTTTCAGGTGTGCATGTGTATGAATGAGTGTGTGTAATATTTGCAATTTACATATGGCTAATTTAAGTATTTATAGCACTCCAACTAACTGACTACAGAAACTCAGAAATTGCCCTTTTATTCCCTACTATCAAGGCTCAGGATTCCGCCCCCCCCTTCTTCTCTTTTTCGTCCTTCATGACTTCAGATCATTGGTGCTCCCCCGTCCAGTCCTATTCTTAGTCCACAAGTCCTAGAAGGAATGGGTTATGGCTGAGGCTCAGGACTGCTAACAGACCAGAGAAGAGAAGAGGAGGCATAAAGGAGGGTAAATGACTGAAGTTAAGGATCTCTTCCTGATCTGTTATCCCCAGACTAATCATCCCAAACTTTGCCTCAGCTCCCTGTCTCCCTACCAGAGTCCCCATCCTGCTGCTCCTCATTATAGACTCTAAGGTCTGTGAACAAAAATAAAAGTAGATCTTATTGAGTCCTATGTGTACTTAAAGATCAAGTGTTAGCTTCCATGTGTATGTCTAAGTGAACAAAGGGATGGGCAGCCCAGGAGGAAGATTCTTTCGACCCATTTTCTTTATACCCGTTGGTTCTAATGGCAAAACCTTTAAGGTCTAACTTCTGCAGGGCTAAGAATATTCTATAGAAATAAAAAGGCAGGGAAGAACCTCAAAGATTGGGTTCTGTTTTGCTAGGAAGGGGATAAATCCTGACTAAAAATAACAGATGGTAGCAATGAAAAGGGAATTACAGAATCTTAGAGCTGATAGGGATATCACAAAAGCCCTTGAGGCCACTTGTTGGGGATTTTACACTTGTTCATGTATGAGAATGGGCAGTGGAAGGGGCTATGGAAAAACATTATACATTAAGAAGGTATAGTCATGTGAAAAAAAGCAAGGAATAGAGCAGGGTAACATGGTAGAGGGTCTTTATATAAGAATCTCTGTTTCCAGATTTGAAATTCATTGGAGGAAGGGTTCCTATCTTATTTTATCTTTGTACTTTCTCCATTGCACAATATTCTGTGTATTACAGGATCTTTGTAATTTTTTTATTTTAATTGAATGGATTATCCTGATAAAATCATGATCTACAGTTGACTCAAAAAGTGCCAGACCATCCTGACTTACCCCATGTGAATTTGTAGAGGTTATACTTGCCTGACTCAAGCATAATATATAAATGTTAAAACATCAGTTAAAGAATAAAGAACATTGCAATGCATAGAATGAAATGAATAATCTTGTAACCTCTTCACTTCCATTTAATTCCTAAATAATAAAAGTGATTTAGCAGATGGGATGAAATTCTCTTAGTTGTTTCTAATGATGAGCTTCTCCTTCAGCTTGATCACTTGTGTTCATGTTTTGAATGATTAAGGGAATTCTGTGTTGCAGAGTTGGGGGTGTGGGACAGAATATTTTAATCGAATGGTATGTTTACCTGGAGTCCTTTGTATTCAATGTTGTTGTCCCAGCTTGCTTATCACCATTAGCTCTCCTCACACTTGACCTGTTTTTTAGTGGCAATTGCAAGCACTGGAACAGGAATGTAATTTCCAGACACTGTTTACATTTGACTATTACAACAGCTGGTAGCAAATGAAAAGTTGAATAATTGCTCGGTCTAGGAAGGAGTACACTTACTGCAAGGATGGTTCTTTGACCTGGGTTCCCCTGGGCTTTAGTCACTCTGCCAAAGTCAGGCAGACCCTTAGAGAGGCCATTAATGTTTTCTGCCTGTTAGGGACCTATTTAGTGCCTTGCTGCTGTGGTGCATTCAATTCTCTGCTACATGGACTTACTTCAACAACGCTTGATTTCATCTGTGTAGGTACTCCGTTCACTGATCCTGTTCATTATCTCTCTGTAATTTGAAAGAGATCAGTGAGTTTCCCTGGCCAAAAACATTCATCTTCCAAAGACAAGCATTCTGCTAATGAACCTCTCAAAAATTAGATAGACTGATTCTTGAAGGCTTGAGACATAGTCCATATCTGACCCCACACTAGAAAGGATGCCTTTGCAAGTTGGTGGCACCTGCCAAAGGCTTATGATTCCCAGGAAAGCCTTTATGAACCTAGTATTTCTTTGTTTTTCTTTGCACAAGTCACACCACTTCCAAATTTGGGGCATTTTCGTCAGCTGTTGGCCTGACATGGAATGCTATCCCTTTTTGTCATTCCTTTCTTGTTTCTTGATTTCTTTCAAAATGAAGCTAAAATTCCATCTTCTATGATAAGCCTTTTCTGATTACTCTTACTGCTAGCACCTTCCCTCTATTGATTATATTCAGTTAATCTTATAAATAGTTTGTAGATAGTTTTTTTCATGTCTCTCCCATTAGACAATAAAGTTACTGAGATAGCCACTATTTTACATTGCCTTCTAATAATTCAATCATTTGACTTTGTTATAATATTTCATATTGTCTCATTGACAATTTGTTCTTCTCCTATCTGGCCACTCCTCTGTTTCCTTTGCCAGATTCTCCTCCATTCTAACCATCCATGTCCCTCAAGGTCTTGCCTTGGCTCTCTTTTCTTCTCCCTCTTTACTACTTCACTTGGTGATCTCCTCACCTTCTATTGATTTATCATCTTTGTGCTAATGATTCTTATCCTGTCCCAAACTCTCTGCTGACCTCTAGTTCCATACCTCCAACTGCCTTCAAACATCTTGAATGGGGATGTCCAGTAGACATCTTAAACTCAATATGTCCAAAACAGAACTCATTATCTCTTCCCCTTAACCTCCCTATTACTGTAGAGGAAAATACCATTTTTGCAGCATCTCAGACTCACAATGTGTCAGTCATCCTGGATTCCTTACCATCTCCCACCCCATTATATCCAATTGGTTGCCAAGGGCTTTGCAACAACTCTTGACTACTCCCTTCTTTTCTCCCCTGACACTGCCACTACTAGTGCAGTACCTTAACATCTCACTCCTGGTGTACTACAACAACCTGCTGGTGAGTCTTCCTGCTTCAAGTCTCTCACCCCAATCTATCTTCCATTCAGCCACTAAAGTGATTTTTCTAAAACACAAGGTTGATCACATCAGCAGCCTCCTCCCCCCATTCAATAAACCCCAGTGGCTTCCTATTGACTCCAGGATCAAATGCCAAATGCTCCATTTGGTACTCAAAGCCCTATATAATCTAGCCCACTCCTACCTTTCCAATCTTCTTACACCTTACTCTCCAACACATATTCTTCAATCCAATGACACAATACTCATCTCTCTGTTCTGGGCATTTTCTCTGGCTATCCCCCATGCCTGGAATACTGTCCCTCCTCCAAATTGACTACTTTCTAGCTTCATTTAAGTCCCAACTAAAACACTATCTTTTATTAGAAGCTTCCTCAAACCTGCTTAATTCTAGTGCCTTCCCCTTATTATCTTCCATTTATCCTGTAATAGCTTGCTTTGTATATTTGTTTGCCTAATTGTGGAAAAACAATCAGGAAAACACAAGATTTAGCAGCTTCTACATTGAGGGACCACAGGGCATGGAGTATGTATTCTGGAGGGCAAAGAAGATAGGATTACAAGCAAGAATCACCTACTCAGCAAAACTGAGTATAATCCTTCAGGGGAAAAAATGGTCATTCAATGAAATCCGGACTTCCAAGTATTCCTGAGGAAAAGATTAGATTGTAAACTCTTCAAGGCAATAATTGTCTTTTGCCTCTTTTGTATCCCTAGTGCTTAGCACAGTGCCTGGCACATAGTAGGTACTTAATGAATGTTTATTGATTGATTGATTGATTGATTCACCAGCTCCATGTGTTCCATTTTGTTCTTCAGGGAATCTGCTACTTGCCTAAGGTTTTCTATCTTCCATTCTAAGCTATTTATTCTGCTTCCTTTTTTTTTTCCTTGAGAACTTTGAGTTCATTTTAAAAAATCTCTTACTTCATTTCTTCCATTCATTATTGGAGGAGCAATAAAAAATAAAAAATAAAAAAGCAACTCTTTTTTTTCCCCTCTAGGCTCTATTTGTATTTATTTTCAGAGTTGCTCTCTTCTTCTGGGTTTCTCTCTTGGACTTTTCTTAACCCATAATATTTCTTCAATGTATTCAGAAATTTCTTCTGTTTATTAATATTTCCAGTCTTAATCCCTGAATTGGAACTTTGTGCCAGGGTTATTATGCTCTGGTCCCTCTTATACATGGGGGGGAGGAGGTGGGGGTGACATGGTCTTGTCTCCTCTGTAGTCTTGCCTTGTCATAATTCTGAATGAGGTAGCTGGGACCACACCCTACCATCTGCTACATTTCCTAGTACTAGCTTGTCTTCTCTTCTTGTAATCACCAATGAGATTGGTGCATAACCTACTGCCTCCATGACAGGTTTTGACCAGATGTTGGTGATTGTGCTGGTCTCAGGCCTCAAGGAATCAGCCCCCTCTCTACCAGGCAGACTTCCTTTGGCACTGTACAGTCTCCCTACCTGGCCAGAAACCTATATAGACCTGGCTCTGTGACTCCAACAGAAGATTTGACTTCTGACATCTTAAATGGCTCCAAAGTGTGAGCACATTGTCTGACTGATTTCTTATTCCATTGACTTATCAGAGGTGGGTTCTTTCACTGGTTGTGGTTCCAACAGGCTAGGACAAAGATGTTGTGGATTTCTATTTACTGGGGCTCACACTGGCTTCTGGGTCCTTAACACATCACATCCCCTTGCATTTCACAATTTTGGTTTCTGTCTCCAAATCCATCTAGATTTATGGTAGCTCAATTTTATTTGCCTCTTTCACCCCTCCTGCACCCAGGCAACGTGTGCTTATGTCAGTACTTCTTGATGATTGGTAAGACCACCCCACTTTCTCCTTAATTGTCCTTGATTCCTTCATCTCCTGGGGGCATCTGTGTTAATTCAAATTTCCTGTGATTGTTTCTAGAAACAGCTGTAGCTGGGAAAGAAGATGACAAAATGGTCTACTCTCAGCCCTACCTAGGAACGAGAGAGATTATGTAGTTACAACTACATAAGCAAGCTCCACTATACTATTACACAGCTATATGACAAAATTTTGCTCAGCTAATCAATGAGATGCAAATCAGATGATTGGTAATAATGTATTTTATAAATGTTGACTGTTTGGTACAAGTAATTCCCATCCAGCAATCACTCCCCTGAACATCAATCTGCTTACCATCCAATTTTTAACATTTTATTATATTGTGTACATACTCTGTTTCATGTACATATTATGTATGCATGAGACAAATTAATAGTGAATAGTCTGTCATGTATTAGTCAGTAAGTCAATCAACAGCTATGCACTTATTTTATGAAAAGCAGTGTAGTGGAATTGAGACAACACTGGACATAGAGTCAGAAAGGCTTGGATTTGTTCAGAGACTTACTAGCTGATCTCAAAGTGCTTACTACTCAAGGGGATACAAAAGTGATAGAACACCCATTCTCTAGTTTGAGGAATTTAGATCTAGTTGGGAGCTTAGCATCTAGTTTTCTTCTTCTTTTCTAACTGCTAGCAATTCTTTGGATTCGAAAGTTGAAGATTGTTATAATAAGGACAGGTGGCCATAAGGTATTTTCCTACAATGATGACGGTTTGTTCTAATCCAGAAACATTCTCTCAGCCAGAAACACCCTTGTGACCAAGGGCATGAATTATTTTGACTGCAATAAGTTCCAGTCTTATCTTGGAACAAGTAAAAGTTACTGGACTTTTGGGAATTAAACTCGTAATCTCAGCACCATGCTATAACCAAGCCCAACGGTTACAAAACATCTTATTAATATGTTTAGGTGTGAAGGAAAGGAGAAGAGGTTACATCTTGCTGTTGTCATTTATATTTTCTCAACATAATATATACATTGGCACCATCACAAAATATTCTAAAATGCTGAAATTCAAAGAGATTAAGGGATTGCAAAAGGAAGAACTATCGTTTCTATTATTCTAATGGTTTATAGTTTTAGGGATTTATACTAATCTATTGTGCTGTGACCATGATGTTAATATGCTTGACAATTTTCTCATGGAAAATGTCCCTCTAATGCAGAATGGAATGCTATTAAATTTCACGTGTATTGGCAGCCTACATTTACTGCCAGCATTCACACATGATCCATAATGTTTTCATTGTTTAGTACCTTGTTCTTTTCACCCTTGTCCAATTCATTTCATTATGTGAAAGAAATGTCCTTGTTCCAGATTACTCAGTTAAGCCATTCTTGGGTGTGCCAAACTTTTCCCCTCATATTACATTAAAGTAGAACATGGTCTCATGCTATCAAAGCAAGATAATTATATTTCCAAAAATGCTTGGAAAAAATAATCACCTTAATGTGCCAAGTACCGTGAAGCAGGATGTAATCATTTGAATTCTCTTTTGACAGATGTATAAAGTGATTTTATGTTGCACCGTTTCCTTGTGTCTGCTTTATGAGGTGGTGAACTGCATTAATAGTGGTAGTTCTGGCTTGTCTTCTACTTTTACACACACACACACATGCACACACACACACACACACACACTCTTTAGGTATTCTCATGGTAAGTCACAATTCATTAGAAAATTACAACCCCCCCATGGTAGTGACCTCACTAACTCACTAGTTATTCTAACAACTGCCTAGTACATAGTATGCATTTTAAAATATGTAATAAGATGATTGATAGAATTAAAATACTTAAAAAGATCTGCTATCTCATCAATGTGGGTGTTTCCTTCAATGGTGCAGATCATGACCGTTCATGCCTATCATGTGTGTCTCCTACCCACATCCTCCTATAAGATGTCTACTCAGTGCTGGGGACACTCCTCTTTTTTTCCTGACATCTCAAGGATACCATTGGAGCACATGGACCAGTTGCCTACTAGTTAACTCTCTCCATTGACAAGCACATTTTCTTCTTTGATCATACATATCTGATGACACAGGGAAGGGAACAAATGTTTATATGGCACCTACTATATGCCAAGCACTATGCTAAGTGCTTTACAAATATCTAATTTCATCCTCACCACAACCCTGCGAGGTAGGTGCAAGGTAGGATCATGTTTCTCACCTCCTGATAGAAAGATAAAGGACACAAGGTACAGAGACATACATCTTTGGACATGGATTTGTTTTGTCTATACTTTTTTTTTTTTTTGCTGTTGTTGCTACAAGAATTTTTTTCTCCTTTCTCCTGGTTAATTGGAGGAGGATTTGTGGAGGAGGTGTTTAGTAATAGTGATACCAAAAAACCTTCTCTTTCATCAATTCTTATGGCATAATAGTATCCCATTACATTGATATACTATTTGTTCAGTCATTCTCCAATTGTCTAAAAGGCACTTAAAGTACCTCCCTTCAATTCTAAATATTTTCTTTTCTTCTCCCTCTTTTTACATTCCCCCTTCAGCATAAGGAGGTTTGTTTTGGTTGATACTATTTCCTCTCTGGTATCATCCTCCTTCTGAACCCTAGCTTCAGCTTCTACTCTCTGCTGCATTTGTTGATGAGGTACTCAACTCTGTGTTGCCTAGCTCTGGGTCCTCTTGGTTCTTTTGTTGATCTCTATCTCACATGATTAGCCCCCCCCATACTGGATTTTTGAGGCTAAAGGCACTAGATTCTGTGAAGTTTGGATTGTCAAAGGTCCATACTTGAGGACCTTGAGGCCACAGGTTACCCCACCCCTGCACTAGATCTTCAAGGCTCTCTCCTGGTATCTGAAAACAGCATATTAGGGATCTCAGAGCAGCTGGGCTGAGTAATCTAGTCCTGTACACTGGAATATGAGCTTTGCATTGTGGTGGTTAGCACCAAGCTCATCATTGTATTGCTACTCAGTCTTTGAGACTTCTAAATTACCACACTGACCTTTTCTGACTGTCCTGGAGTTTTCTCAAGGGAACTCTTGACTCCTGCTGCCTTGGGACAGAAAGCCTTCTAGGCTACACATGTTCTATCTCTGTTTACAGTATTGCTTATTTGCTGATAATCTTCTTTCCCATTGGCAAGAAGGCCATGATGACCTCTTGGTTTATTTTGCACAGTTTTTAGGGTGGGAAATATCACTTATTGTAGTTTTTCACTAGACTATTTAATCGTTTTTTGGTCTGGTGCAAACTCCAGGGTTTTGCTTGAGTAGGTATGTGGGAGTTACATAACCTTCTTTCCATTCTGACAGCCATCTTGGCTGAAACTTGGCATATATCATAATTATAGTTGTTATCCTTAAATTGTTGATCTTCTGAGATGATAAAGTCCCACTTTTCTGATAACTTATTCTTCTTTAATTACATTAAAACTGGGTAAGGGTTGGTTGTAACAGGATAGCTATCTTCAAGTATTTGAAGAACAGTCCTTTGGAAGAGAAATTAAATTTAGTCTTTTTAGCCTTAGGGTTCAGATCGAGCGATGAAATTTGCAATAGAAGTTGCAAAGGGGCAAATTTAGACTTCATATCAGAGAACATTTCTAACTAGAGCTAACAAGAGGTTGAATCATTATGGTAAAGTGAGTTCTTAAGGTCTTAAGCATTGGAGGTCTTAAGCAGATGCTACAGGACCAGTTTTCTGGTATGATGTAGTGGGTTTTTTTTTCTGCTATAGATTGGCAGCTGAAGTCTTCCAACTCTGAAATTTTGTGATTCTATGATTTTGGATTGCAAATGTTTCCGGTCATATCCTTTGTAATAATGCAACCAAAATTAGAATTATGCAAATATTCTCATCATGGAAATGATCAGAAGGTTATTGTTTCTGTTATAATGTTTAAGGATACACAAGCAATTATATTCAAAAGGACTCCTAGGATGGTTGAAATACTAAAAAATGAAGTTCAAGTGATTTGCCCATGACTCTGTTAAAATTCCAACTATAATACCTTAAGAAAGAGAGAAGGAAAATGCCCTTGTATTCAGGGGCCAAGATGGCAGAGCAGAGGCAGGAACTCACCTGAATTTTCCCAAATTCCCCTACAAAGAACATTAAAATAATGCCTTCAATTAAATTCTGTAGTGAGAGAAACAACAAAAGATTGAGGTGAAGCAATTTTCTAGTCCGAGACAACTTAGGAGATCAGCAGCAAAGATCTGTGGTGCAGATAAAATCCGAGGTGCAATGTAGGCTGCACTCTGGAAAGCAAATATCAGGTCTTAGAGGTGGCTGCATCAGCAGTGTCAGCAGCTTCAGGAACACTCAGCCCACAGACAATAATGGGTTTGTAAAACTGGTCAGAAAGAGATTACAGGGGACCCTTTGCTGGTGCTGGGTTCAGGAATCTTTTGCATTGCCCATACACAGTTCTGGATCATAGTCCTGGGGGAAGAGGAGCACTAAGGCTTGCAGTTATAGGGGAGCAGGGACACTGGTCACATTCCAGGGCAGAGAAGAGTGCCTGTGGTTGCTCAAAAGGGAGTAAGGGTCCTGGTTTCAGTTCCAAGGCAGAAAGTAGCACTATCACTTATGACTGAAGGAGAGCATAGAACCTAGTCACAATTCCAGGATCAAGAGAATCATTGGCATTTGTGGCTACAAAGATGCAAGATATTTTCCTTGAGGGACCAGAACACAGGCCAGGGGAGTAGTGATCACACATCTCCTTAGATCATACCATCTTGGAAGCACTAACAGACCCCGACACCACCATAACGATTTCAGAAAATAGCATCACAAAAAAATCTGAAGCTTGGTGCAGCTAGGTGGCACAGTAGATAGAGCAACGGCCCTGAAGTCAGGAAGACCTGAGTTCAAATCTGGCCTCAGACCAAACACTTGACACTTACTAGCTGTGTGACCCTGGGCAAGTCACTTAACCCCAACTGCCTAAAAATTAAAAGAAAAAAAAAAACAAATCTGAAACTTGAGAGTGTTCCCTCCACCTCAGGAGCAGACCCCAACTTTAACATAAAATTAAAAGTAAAGAAATAGCCTGGAAAAATGAGCAAACAACAACAACAAAAAGAACCTGACCATAAAAACTTATTATGGCGACAGGACAATTCAAAATACAAACTCAGAAGAAAACAATGTTGTCAAAACAGCTATAAGCAAAACCTCAAAGGAAAAAAATGTGAATTGAATACAAACCCAACAAAAATTCCTGGAAAAGCTCAACACAGACTTTAAAAATCAAACAAGAGATATAGATTAAAAAATCAGGAAAAGAAATGAGAATGATGAAAGAAAAATATGAAAAGAGAGTCAACAACTTGGAAAAAGAGGCACAAAAATATTAAAGAAATAATACTTTAAAAAACCAAATTAGCCAAATGATAAAAGAGGAACAAAAATCTATTGAAGAGAATAACTCCTTAAAAAGTAGAACTGGCCAAAATGGAAAGAGATGTACAAAAGATCACTGAAGAAAATAATTCCTTAAAAATAGAATTGGGCAAGTGGAAGCTAATGATTCAATGAGTCATTAAGAAACAGTAAAACAAAACAAAAGAATTAAAAATAGAAGAAAATATGAAATATCTCATTGGAAAAACAACTGACCTAGAAAATAGATTGAGGAGAGATAATTTAAGAATTATTGGAATACCTGAAAACCATGATCAAAAACCTAGACATTCTATTTCAAGAAATTATCAAGGAAAACTATACTGATATCCTAGAGCCAATGGGTAAAATAGAAGTGAAAGAAACCATCAATCACTTCCTGAAAGAGATCTCAAAATGAAAACTCCCAGAAAAATTATAGCAAAATTCCAGAGCTCCTGGGTCAAAGTCAGAAAGAAACAATTAAAATATTGTGGAGCCACAATCAGGATCACACAAGATTCAGCAGTTTTCATCCTAAAAGATTGGAGGGCTTGTAATATGGTATTCCATAAGGCAGAGGAAGTAGGATTACAACCAAAAATAACCTACCCCGGAAATTTTAGTATCATCTGTCAGAGGAAAACATTGATATTTAATGAAATGGAGGACTTTTAAGCTTTCCTTATGAAAAGATCAAAACTGAATAGTAAAATTGACCTTCAAATACAAAACTCAAGAGAGTCATAAAAAGGTAAACAGGAAAGAGAAAACATAAGGGATAAATTTATGACCAAGCAAGAGATACAGAGAATTTTGAGAAGTAAAATAAATAATTTTGACTACATCAAATTTAAAAGGTTTTGCACAAATAAAACCAATGCAGTCAAAGAATGCAAAAAACTTAAGGGTAACCTACTTTAAAGGAAGAATGTAGCTTACTGGGTTAATGTTGAATAGTAATTTTTATTACTGCTCCCTCTATGATGCTTTTGAATGATGACTTTTCTGCAGAAATCATAGAGTAGTTTGCAAATTAAAGCTAATGTAAATAATTACTATATTTGCTCTCCTGAAGGGAAAAATAGGGAGAAATTCAGTGCCTTTATATGTATTCCTGTTATGCTTACAACTGTATGACCTTTGGTAAGTCACTTAAATCCTCCCTGAGTCTCAGTTTCCTCATCTGTAAAATGAGGAAGCTGAACTAGATGGACTCTGAGATCCATTTTAGCTCTAAATTTGTGATTGCATCATTGTATATCTCCCTTCCCTCCCTCCCTCCTTCCCTTCCTCCCCCCAAGTCTGTCTGTCTGTCTGTCTGTCTGTCTCTCTCTCCCTCTATATATTTATATATATATATATATATACAAACACACACACACACATACACACACACACACATATGTATGTATGGTATGCTTTTCCTCTAAAAGAACAAGTGAGATTGTATGTATGTATACATACACATACCTATGTGTGTACTCAGAATATATACATATATGTAAAGCATTTTGTGAACTTTACAGTACACACGTCAGTTGTTGTCAGCATTACCATCATTATTGTTATTTCTACTATTATTAGCATTATGTCACAGAAAAGAGAGTAAGATATACATCAGGGAGAATTGAAGTATATTTTGCTATATTCTTAAGCTATCGAGTAAGCATCGCACTAACATGATTTTAATTCATTCTTATCATGAAAAAGTTTGATAATAAAAGCAAGCATTCATTAATATTTATGGTATATAGAGTCTGATGTCTGGCAATGGGAGAAATAGAAGGATTAGGTAAGAAAGAACCCTTGCCTTCATGTAGTTTATAATCTAAGATGCAGAATAAAACTTAAATGAGGATAACTAACATATGATATTTTGTGCTCAGTGCATTAAAAAGAAAAAAAAATGCAAAGTTTTAATTGAGATCAGAAGGCAAGGGTTGTTACCAAAGAGAAAAATCAAAGAATTTCAAGGGAAAGGTGGAATTTGATTGATCTTTTAAAAGGTGAGTGGGAATTGAACAGGTAAAGAGGGAAAAGGAATAGAAATAGGGAGTAGAGTGAGTAGTGCATATTTGATGGGGTGTTTGGGTGCTTAGTCTTGTACTTGGACCCCAATTTCTCCCTAGTCTCAGAAACACTGTCTCTGACAATCACTCCCCAGCCCAAGGAAACTGTGCCTAGCAATTACTCATGCGTGGGCCCCAGCAAGACCCTTATGTCTCTCCCTGGTGTAGCTACACAAAGCTGGGTGAGAGAGTGCTGGGTTGCTCAGGCCCCAGCCCTCGGATCATGCCTCTGGAAGCCTCCCAACTCCTGTCTTGTCAGAAAGCTTTCCCTTGTTGCCAAGCATTCTCTCATCAAGACAGAGGGAAAGGGGTGCCTTGCCCAGACCAAGGAGTTTTGTCTTTGGCTGGCCCAAGGACTCTTCCTCCTGCCAGACTCCCAAGATCCATACCTCTGTCATCTCCCTCCCTGTCTGATATTCTCCCTATATTTACCCATCCACAGCTCCCAAAGACACCTGGACCTTTAGATTACCTTATCAGTGTCCCTGGCATTCCTTTCCCATGCCCTTTTCCGTATAAACCCTAGCTCCATCCTCAGTCTCTTGTAGGTTCCTTAAGAATCCTTGCCCGCTGAAAAGCATAACAATAAATCTTTGCCACCTTGACTTAAAGAATGCTTGAGTCTGAATTCATTCCAGACGACCTGTCCTGTACTCCGGTCTTTGAGGGGAATCAACTTCTCAGACCGCAACATTTAGAAGGGACAGAGTAGTTCTTTTGGGGCAGAATGTAACACATGTGATGGAGGTAATATGAAATAAAATGAGTAATGGATTTTATGATATTTTAAAAGCCTACCCCTCCTCCTCAAATTAAAAGTGGCTCTTCAATCATACAATTAAAAGTAATAATTCCAGCAATCGATACACAAGGAAGCCACAAAGAAATGTGAGGAAAAGTAATTTAAAGCCATCTTCTGCAGGAATCTAGGGATATTGAAAAGTTAGGATATTTTCCACAAGGGAGTTTCCACATCCCATAGGTTCAGGCCTGGCCTCTGCTAATGGTCACAAGCTATTTTTAGCCAACAGGGTGTCCCTTACTATAGCTTCAATCTTCTTAACAGATTTTTATATCTAGTTATAAGCTTTAAATTCAAGTTTTCCGAAACCAGAGCATTGTATCACAGTGGTGCTTAGGGCCCAGCCTTCTTTTTTATGACTTGACATCAGCTGCTGTCATTTTCCAAGTTCATTTTGGTGGCAGGCAAATTAATCTGGTATGGAAGGAAATCAAAATACCTTCCCATGTCTGCTCAGTGTGAAGTCTGAAGGTCCCATTACACTTTTCATGACAGTCTTACACAAGTGCCTTTAGCTAAATTTCTGAACCTGATTAAAAAACCTGGGCAACTGGAATAGTAATAATCATAAATTTATGCAGAATCTTCCTCTGAATGGAGTGCCAAGCATGAAGAGCACAGTATCAATTATTTTCCCAATTTCACTTTAAGTTAAGTAGGAGGGGTATGACTTTTTTTTTAATTGGAGTGGCTCAATAACATGCCCAAGGCCACTACCTACTTAGAAAGTCTACTGAGTTTGCTCTGGTTTCATTAGATGGTTCAGCCTCCAGTCTTCTAGCCCTGGGTCTTAGTTCACCTAAGAATACCTGCATATTGCAACCAACTCTGTTACCTAGAGCAAAGCCTTAAGGAATAAAAGGGAAAAGGTGGGGGAGTGAGGTCAAAGTTCCACCTGGAAAGACTTGGATTCCCAGACAGAGTCCACTTCTTCTAGAAAAGTAGATAAGTGTTTTGGGAAAGGGCCTCCCTACATCTACTTCATACTCCAGTTCCTCCTCAGGCATGAGTAACTGTTAGCTGGATATACCCATCTACAAGAAAATCTTTGTTTCTTTGTTGCCTGTTCCCTACATTGCTGGCAGTAGAAAGTGGATATCTCAGCCGTGGGAACTGTGAAAACAATCTATGTGACATAAGCATAGATCCTACAATCACAAAATCATAAATTTGGAACTAGAGGGGACCTTTGAGGTTATCTACTCCAACTCACCCATTTTATAGATGAAGAATGAAGGTCCAGATTATAAATGACCCTTGTTTAAACAGGGAGTAATTAAGAGATGTGGGATTCTAACTCAGGTCCGCTGACTCCAAATCCAGTACGCTTTACACTGTACCTTGAATGGCCTTATTGTATGATTATAACATATGTTGTCTTGCACAGCCACAATGATTCAGTAAGCAAGTCAACATGCTGTTTCTATGTAGTACCTTGGACCTAATATTATGCTGCCTCTTAGAATATTTAGCTTTGTTCTTGGTATGCTCAGGTACCATCTTCACATGTGAAACCTTTTCTGGTGCCCTCAATTGTCAGTGGTCTCTACTTCTGGAAATTATGGCGTAGTACTTTGTCTATTCTTTGTATTTTCTTATTAGTTCATTTACCTGTGTTAACTTATCAGGATTGCTGTATGATTTCAAATTGCAGAATAGTATGATCTCAGAGAGTTAAAAAGGAGCATTACTCAAAGGGCAGTGGAGATGTGCACTATAGGTATAACCAGGAGGCAACACAAATTGAATAAGGGGCCATGAATTAGTACTGGCATATAAGATGTCATCAGGGTGGTGAACGACTGAAAAATATGGTCTGGTCACATGTCAAGAGTGAACTAGAACAAGTAGGCAGCCATTGGACTTCTGGAATGAACTTAAGATACGGACAAGAGTTGCACAGGATGGGCAGGATTAGATAGGTTATGATCTGTATCTTTGGAAGGAATAATCATGTTGATAAGATCAAAGGCCCATCTGAGCATATGAGTACCAGTAGACATGATTAATTTTCCCAGTAGAGTTTAGTTGCTGGACAGCAGGGACTAATTCCTTTTTTTTTTTTTTAAATCTTTGAATCTGGAACACCTAGCAAGTCCTACAAGTAGAAGGTAGTTAGTAAATATTTATTAAATAGAATTAAATTACATCCATTTCTGAATCAGGCTCTATTACGCAGCTGAATCAGCATTTCACCAGGCTCCCTCACTTTGGCCTTAACCAAACCCTGCAGTGCGATGATTGGACAATATGACAAGGAGATATTCCAATAAGCTTTCATCCAATTGAGGAGCATCTCAGAACATAACTTATTGAGGAGTGGCTAAGAAATCCCTGTTAGCTCCTTAGTTGGACAAAGAGTCAAATTGAGGATTGGTGCTAAACATCATGGGAAAGGTGGTATCAGGGAACTACTTAATCCTTCCCCCTCAATATCTCTCCCCCTTCTCCCCCTGACTCTTCAGTCCAAAACATCCATCCTTAGCTGCCATTCTCATGTATGTACTTAGAATATAAGCTCCTTGAAGGCAGGGATTGTCCAATTCTTATAATTGTAACCTCAGGGTTTAGCCCAGTTCTTGACACAGAAGGTACTTTAAATAGTGCTCATTGATTCATTCATTCACAGCAGAATTGTGGTACTTCTGTTAAAAAAAAAGAGTTATGCCACTCCTTCCCTATCCCTATACACTTAGACACACACACACACACACACACACACACACACACACACACACACACACCCTACTCCATTTATATATTCCCGGAAGGAGAGGTTAGTTAGGCTTTCTCTGCTTCTAGAATTTATAACTCTCTGCTTTTGGAATTGATAGTCTGTTGTCCGTATCGATTATATTTCTAAGCTCAGGAGAAGCTATGAGGATGGAAAATCAAAATTCATTCCTTGTTCTACTCTGTTTTTAAGTTAATGGACACAGATAGGGAATGGGAATTCTCTGAGGCCCTGTGGATCTCCATGCCCCCAATCCAATTCTGAGACTGTGTCTCTGGCTGCAGTTATAGCTCCTGGCAGTCATGACAGCATCAGTTTAAGACATGAACTGAAGATTAATAACTGGCAGAGAGGTAAAAAATAAAAGGCCTTGAGCTTAACACCAAAGCTCTGTTTTTATCACATGATCATTGTCCTAAAGAATTACCCTGCTTGATATTAAGAACTCTTAATTCCTTTGGGGACCACATGATGGAATTTCTGCTTGCAGTGGTCATTCTCATGTTTATTTCAGGAATACTAACTTTTTTTTCTCCTATTGGTCAAGGTTATGTCAAGTTCAACAAGGCATTTGCTGAGTCCTAGTTCTTTTTAATTAATAGTCCATAATCACACTCTCTATTGTTCTACTGCCGCTATAGCATTGGTTTTAGTGAAAGGTGACATTTACTTATGAGTGAACTTATTTTATAGGAACACATATCCTAGAATTTTCCAGTACTAGCTTTTCCTCCCAGTGATATATTTTTTCAATACCATCAGTGGCATTTGATATTTCTACTTTAGGAGTGTATTTTGTGATCAACATGAAATGTGAAATTACATATGAAGACTACTAGATGCAAATCTAGAGAACTATATCATTTACCAAAAGTATTAGCTATTTTCATAGGAAAGTTGCAACTGATCTGTATTAATATTATTTGTAATATTACATAATTCCAACTTACCATGGATGCACTCTTTGGATGCAACTTACCTACTTTAGCTACTTTTAGTTCCTTTAGAAGTTATAGAATAGTGACTGTTATATTTACAGAGTAGACAGGGTAACTTAAAGATTCTGTACAAGCCTGGTTATGAACATATATAATCCCCACTACTAGAGAGATTAAGACTGGTGAATTGAGTTTGGGAGCTCTGAGCTGCAGGGGGGCTAAAGCTGAATATGTGACTGCACCACATCCCATATCAAAATAGTGAAGTCCCCAAGAGTGAAGGACTGCTAAGCTGCCTAAGTAGGGGTGAACTGGTCCATGCTGGACAAAAGGAGCAAGTTAAAGCTTTCATACTGATTACTGCAGTATTTAGACTGGGCCCATGAATGGCTGCTGCATTTCCAACCTGGGCAAGTCTTAAATGAAAAAAAATGCAAATGGGAGTCCTGGATTCAAGCAATTGGTCTTTGGCACAGAACAGGTTTTTGAATGATAGGGGAAAAATAAGGTAAAAAAATAGCCCATTACACACATACACACACAACTGAAAGGGAAAGAAGGGGGAAAGAAAACAAAAAGATATTTCCTAAATTTTGCCATCTTAGAAATAAATAGGATAAAATTTAAGGTCTCCAAAGAAATAACTATAATTTATTCATCCAACAAATACTTGTTGGATGAATGAATGGATCAGTTAGGTGCCTAGTTCATACTATAGAGCACTGTGCTATGTGCTGATGATGATACAAAATTTATATAAGAAATGGGCACCACATGGCCCCTTCTGTCATAAAGCTCACATGCCTATTAGTAGAATAAGGCACAAAAACCTATAGCTGCAATAAGCAATATTACATGACATGCATGAGAGAGGTACAAAACAAAGTGCTATATGAGATAGAAGGTTGTTGTTGACAAGGAGAATCAAAGGCTTAATGGAGGAGACATCATCAGAGTTTGATTTAAATATCAATTCAATAGGCACATTCAGGGATTGAAAACAGTATAGTTTGGCTGGCAGAATGTGTGGAGCAAAGTGCATTTATGAATATGCCTGGGAAAGTAAGGATCCTGTTTGCTAGTCTTCTCTCTCTACCTTAGGTTCAGTGTGGCTGCTATGACAGCCACATCAGGCTGCTGTCATATTGAAGATCACACTGACATTTGAAGAGAGACTTTACTGCATTAACATTCTCTGACTCACTATCTAGAAAGGCAAGGCTGAGTCAGAGAGCATTATCATTATTCCATACACCACAAACCAACAAGAATTCTATCCCTTACTCAATCCTTCTCTTTGTCCCAATATAGTTTCAAAGGCCTTTTTGCAGCCAGTCCTAAGCATTCCTAATGCTCTTCTCTTCTTTTTGGGGGTTTAGCATTTTTGACATTGTTCTTATAGGGCCATGTCACAATTCAGTTTTGTAACTCAGTTCCCTGTCCTTACTTTTGTAAATATAAATGCCCTAACAAATAAATCTAAGCTTCTTTGGTGAATTCTCAGTGCATCCACACTGGTATCTTTAGATAACTCTCCTTTTTCTTCCTCCATCAGAATTATGTGTGGTTGTGTCATTAGAATCCTTGAGAGCTCCCCATCTCTTTTGATCTAGTTTCACAGGTAGAATAACATCTGACTTACCCTTTCTCTGAACTCTGTTAAAATAACTTCAACAAATCTAGAGCAAATTTTAGACTTTTCTCAGGTTTCTTCTCCTTAACTACCAAGCAATTCAATTCTTCTGCTATTAGCCATTAAACAAATGTTTTATAAATTGAATCGGTTTAAGTTTGATTCTCACAGTGGGGATAGGAGGACTGGACATAATGAATGCTTTTATCCCCTAAAATCTTTGTTTGCTTTCATACTAAATAAAAGCGACTTTTAAGGAAGTAGGGAAGGGAGAGTAGAAAAACATGTAGACAATTTTTAAAATGTGATATAGGAAGTGAGAAAGTATAAGGGAGAGAGTGAAAAGGAAGAAAGACTAGCTGAAGGAAGGACTAGTTGATGTGGGAGAAACTGAAAAAAGGGAGAAACTAAATATTGAGCAATTAGGGTCTGACACATGCACAGACTCCATCAGTTTCATTAACTGATGCGATTTTTGCACTTGGATTATGTTAGGGAGCTTGCTTCTGTGAGAATCATAATGGTTAAGGGTAGACATTCTGTAATCAATTCTGGTCAACTAGCAATGTGGGGAAGGGGAGATAAAGATCTCCAAAGGGATTCAGAAAAATCCAAAAAGTCTGTTAGCACCAGCTACTTCTACTTTTGCCCCATTCACTCTTAGGGGATCTTAGTGACTCTTCTACTGATAGTGTCTAGTGAGAGACCATGTAGGTATTCTCCCCATCAAGGTCATGTTGCCCCCCCCCCCCAAACTGTCCTCAGTCTTTTTGTTCTGTCCTCTTCTAGGTAAAGAGAATACAGTCTTTGAAATTCGGAGTTTTGAAAGTTCAAAAGAGCAAGCTACAAAAATCTCATCATCATGGACCAGTCTAAGTTTTGTAGCCAATACAGTATCAATGCCCCAGGAATCAAAGAATTTGGAAGAGACCTTCACGACCGTAGTCCAC
>NW_020954720.1:6117369-6149391 GCF_900497805.2 Vombatus ursinus
AATGGAGGAAATACAGCTAGTGGAGGCTGATTGCAGTAAAGAAGGAGAACAACTGACCCCTAGGGGTGCCCTCTGATTCTGAGGGGCAGATGTAAAAGCCTTGGATCTAAGCTAGAGAACTTTACTACAGTAGCCTAGAGACCTACCTAAAGGGAAATTGTAATGTTCTTTTTAAGCAATTTTCTACTTAAACATGATACTATAGGGACCTATTTCTGTATTAGGTATGGTCCCCAGTGTTGTCCCTAAGCAAATGTTAAGGAACAGAAGTTAAATAATAATAGCAGAGAACAACCCATTAAAAAGATGTAATCTGTTAAACCAAAATAGGGTCTAGTGAAGCCCTCCTCCCTGAAGCTTCTCTAACTTTGTTTCTTAGTAACATAAGGCCTGAAACTAATTCAAGCACCTACCTGTGAGCTAATCTTCATCATAGACTACCTCCCTGTTCTGGTTAGCCTCACCAATGAGTTAATATAATGGTCTAATTTCCCACCCTTAACAGTACAGAGTGACAAGTGAGATTTCACAACTTTATTGGAGGTACAGCTCACACAACCTTAGACTGGCAACTATGGCTGCAGACCTACAACCGGCACATTAATTCACCAGGAATGTGAGGCCCAAAACAGATACACTTAATAGAGAAACACTTAATAGAGTGGACAGAGGAGTGAATTTGGAGGAGGGAGAAAAGGAAGAGGAGAAGAAGGAAGAATAGCTAGCATTTACATGGTGCTTAACACTTAACAAATATTATCTCATTAGATCTTCCCAATAACCTTAGGAGGTAGATAGTATTATTATTCCCATTTTACAAATGAGGGAACTGAGGCAAGCTATTTATTTCAAACACATGAGAAGAACAAATGTACAAATATTTTCCTCCCTCCTTCCACACTATCTTGGGGAGGGACTACTCTTCCCTATACCACTATGAAAGTGCCCCTCAGTGTTAGCAGCCAATCTGTCAATACTCCCATCACAAGGTTTGAGAAGTCATATAAATAAATGAATTAGTACAGCAATTGAGAGCTATTTTGCAGAACCAAGTTTTAGGATTTTCAGTGGAGTATGTTTGTGATACCAGTCTCATAATAGCTAAAACATCCAATTTTAAGAAGGAAACACTAAAGAATGTGGGGGGGGGAGGGGTGCCTATGTGAAAGTTTGTTGCTAGTCAAGAGATTTATAGGTTTAAGAGAACTGTTGAAGTAAATGAAATGAAGGTAGGAAAATGATCATAGCTCTTAAGGATTGAGGCAAGCTATGGTTAAGTGACTTGCCCAGGGTCACACAGCTAGTGAGTGCTTGAGACTGGTTTCAAACTCAGGTCTTCATGACTCCAGGTCCAGCATTCTTTCTTATCCACTACACCACCTAGCTGCCCAAATAAAGAAGTGGGTTCAAATTCTGGCTCTATTCACAAACTGTTTGACCTTTAATACGTTATGTATGCTCTCTGAATCTCAGCTTCCTTATCTCTAAAATGAAAGAGGGAGACTAGATGGTATCTAAGGTTCTTTTCTGCTCTCTATTCTCTGATTCTAAAAATCTTGTACAAATAGGTGAACAAGGTTACATTTGATGGTTACAATAACTATTCCTAAAGACAACAGTCTTTCTACATTTCTTATTGTATTTTACATGATCAAAATCACTGAGGCAGACCAAATGAGCTGCAGGAATGGGCAGGTGGCTGATGCTATCATCAAGGGGATACCTCCCACTCTGAGGTTGCCTATAGCCAACATTTTAAAATAGATCTCTAAGTAGGAGTTCCCTAACGCTCTGGATGTAGAGCTGAATATTTTACTAGGAGCGAAAGTAACCTAGCCAGGCAAGACTTTTTGGGGGCAGAGAAATGATTCCATATGGAAATATTGGGTAGATTTCCCTATGTCTCTATCGAGTTTTTTCATTTTTGTTTTTTGTTTTTTGTTTGTTTGCTTTCTTCTCCTTCTGTATTGAAAGCATCCTTGGGCAATGCTTGCTGGTTGGATTGCAGAGGTTATGGGACCTTTGTAATCATTAGCCACAGGACCCAGAGAGTTTGCTGACAAGTGAATGGGTAAACATCACCTTTGATCTAGGTAAATGATAGGTGGCACTCTTAAGCTATGCAGGGCTCTGCCCATTGTCAGTCCTGCAGCAACTTCCTCTTTCTTGTTATTCAGCAATTACATCCTTCAGTTCTTTCAGCACCTGGGAAGGAAATGCTAAGCATGGTAACTTGCATGGTATGCCTGATGGCAATGTATGTCCATTCCATCAATTCTGCCTCCACCCCTTCTCCAGCCCTCGTGGCAGAGGCAATAACTCTTCTGTTGCTGAAAAAAAGGAGATTAAATAATTGGACCTTAAGACTTTCTAACTATATGCTACTTATATAGCTTTATTTGGTATAAAGTAAACTGGGATTAAACCCCCTAATAAAAGAAAAATGTCTAAATTCACATTCCAAAATAGATAATTAAGGCATTTCTAGAATCATTCTTCAGGTAGGTTTGGATCAGGTCCCTTATAGGGTCCCTTCCTACTCTATGATTCTATGATAGGGGATCAAATTTTATATGTGATGCTTTTGTTATTGAATCTGCAGCATGTCATTCCATCTGAGGCTGCTGGAGACATGCACCCCACAGAGATGAAATACATGGGATAAATCTTCTCCCACGCAAACTCTGCTGGAGCAAATTTAGTAAGAAACCTACATGGTGAACATGATTTGTGTACTAGTGTGACACGTTGGATTATACTGACACACTGCTGATTCCCAAGGCTCCTGCATTCAGGATACAAAGCTGATAATTGGCATCAACCCAAATTCTAACTCTTGAAACCAGAGATAGGTTGGAGGATTGGAGAGACATTTGTACTCTCCTGCTAAATGTTTTTTGTAACAAAAACCACAGCAGCAGCAGCAGCAACAACACCACCAAAAACAACACCAATTTATCCCTGGTTTTAAGCTCATGCTTAGTTTAAACTATGAAAGTGACCCTCACTGTTAGCAGTCAAATATATCTGCCAATACTCCCACCACAAGGTTTGAGATAAGTCATATAAATAAATGATGAATTAGTGCAGCAATTGAGAGCTATTTTGCAGAACCAAGTCTTAGGATTTTCAGTGGAGTATGTCCGCGATACCAGTCTCATAATAGCTAAAGCATCCAGTTTCAAGAAGGAAACACAAAAGAATGTGTGTGTGTGGGGGGGGTGTGGGCGTGTGGTGGCTATGTGGAAGTTTATTGCTAGTCAAGAGATTTATAGGTTTAAGAGAACTGTTGGAGGAGATGAAATTAAGGTGGGAAAATGATCGTAGCTCTTAAGGATTGATTTTCTCCCAATTTACAAGCACACAGATTACTCAGAAAGATAAGCCGCCCCATCCTCCCTGTACCATAAGTTCTCTAGTTGTTTGGTTTTGTTCTTCCCCTATGATTCAGAATTCAATCAAAACATTATCAAATCTCCTATCTAGCCTAAAACTTCAGACTTCAGCTTTCATATACTTCTCTCAAAGGCTATTCTTTGTCTCAGTTCTGGGTCTTCAGAGCTAGTGACATTCCAGAGATTTTGTCTTTCTGTCTTTTTGTTTCTGTCTCTCTTCGCTTTTTCTCCCCTTTCTCAACTTCTCTCCTTTCCCCCTCCCGCCTCTCTGTCCCCCTTCCTCTCCTTCCCCTCTTTCTTTTTCCATTTCTCCTTTCCCTCTCCCCTTTCTCTCCTTCCTTCTTCCCTCTTCTCTCTTATTAAAAACTTGTTAAGCAATATTGCATAGTGCTTAGAGAGCTGACTTCAAAACCACAAAGACCTAGGTTCAAAATTTATTTCTGACACATACTAGTTGTGTAACTATTGGCAAGTCACAATCTCTCAATACTCTAGGCAATGCTTTAAGACTATAAGTTGCAAAGAATGTGCCAACTTGAATAGGTAGAGGAAGTTTCCTCACCACAGAGGGCCCTGTAAACAATGAATTATAGGTCTACCCCTTATGAAAAACAATATTGCCAATCAATACAATTGTTTAAAATTGCTTGGAAATGAGTAATTCACTTCAATGCATAAAATATCACAGTACATTTTTGTTCAATCACTCCTTTTCCAAGTCTCCATCAGGATTCTTTGCTCATTCATTCTCATTCACTTTTTAGGTTATACAGTCATAATTGGTATATGCTCCATTCTTCTAGTTTGAATTGTTTAAATTTGCATTATTTCATAAAAAGTCTTTCAAGATTTCTTTGCATTCTTCATACTTGTCAGTCTCAATGAAAGCAGTGTCACAATTTATTTAACCAATTCCCTTATCATTGAATGTTTAAATGGCTTCCTTTTTTTTCCCCAATTGCTAATAACATACTAGGAACATCTTTGAATAGCTAGTTCTTTTTTGTTTGATTTTGATCGTACTTTCTTGGTGTAATTCTCCTTGCTCTCTTCCTGTTGAGTTTTTTCTTTGAAGGGTAGCTTCTTGTCTTCTGACCCTCATCTTATCTTGCAACATTTTTGTTTGTATTTGTAAGTTGTATAAATATGCTAAGGCTGGCTGGCATTTCTATCAACATTCAAAAAGGAAATACTTCTTAACTTGGTTCTTTTGAAGATCTGTTTTAGGTTTTGGTCTGAAAAAACTGAATTATATTAGCTTCCATACTTGACACCATTAACATGATAATAATAATATCTGTTGAGGATTTTAGAAACTTTAAGCTACAATTCAAAGCAGTCAGATTATTTTTCTAAATGGTAGTTTATAGAAAGGTATCTCCAAAGCTACTCCCCTGGGTTTAGTTTCTAACCTGTCCACAAAAGGAAAAAAAACAACCTATCTAGTGAAGGGAATCTTTTTATGATTTTGAAAATGTTTTCACTATGAAAGTGTTTATTGTTATTGTTGTTTAGTCATGTCCAACTCTGTGACCTCATGGATAACATGGTCCGTGAAGTTTTCTTGGCAAAGATACTAGAGTGGTTTGCCATTTCCTTCTCCAGTGGATTAAGGCAAACAAAGGTTACGTGACTTGCCCAAGATCACACAGCTATTAAAAGTCTGAGGCCAGATTGAATTCAGATCTTCCTGAGTCCAGGTCCAGCACTCTATCCACTGTGTCACCCAGTTGCCTAGTAAATGGTTTTTTGTTTTTTTTTTTCCTTCTCATATTCAGACTTCTGCAAACAGAAATGTCAAATCCAGGTAATGATACCCAGTCACAATTAGATAATAATAATCTAACCTAGGGTTCATGCCTGGTGTATTTGCTTAAGATTCCCTGCCTTGGTGTCCTCTCTACAAGCCAGAAGCATTAAGTAGAAGGTCTCAACTTTCCTAGATTTTTATACTAACTCTGCCCCTCACTCATGGAGTGCTAATTCTCTCTACCAATGAGGAGAGTCTTATGCAAAGGATCCAGTCTTGAACCCCAGGTTATACTAGTTTATACTTTCATGGAGCTATATGATTTACAAAGAGTTTACAACAATCCTGAGAAATTAGCAGTTCAGATATTATCATTCCTGTTTTATAGATAAGGAAATTGAAGCTTAGAATGACTTGACCATAGTTATATAGTTTGTAAATGATGGAGTTGGTATTCAAACCTGGGACTCCTATTTCCAGGTACAACACTTTCCATTATGCTTTTCTACTTCTATTCTGTCAGGGTTAAAAGCTTAGAATACTTTCATTAAAAAAAAAAAACTTAATTCTAGATGTCATCTGAACAGCATATGTTGTTGAAATATTAATCATCCTAATCTTATTCAGAATACGAAGCAAATTTGAAAAATATATCAGTTACTCTTTCAACGTACAACCTACAATCATTATAAAATCTTATGTCTGAAACCCGAGCAGCACCTGAGACCCAGGGAAAACATTTGGGCACTGCTGGAGCACAAAGGATCATAGAGGCAAAGAGGCAGCAAAGGATTTTTTGAACTAAAATTTGATTCTTGTTCTCCTGCTGGCTGTGATTATGGAGCATGGAGTTTCATTTTAGAAACTCATTTTGGAAAAGCTTACATGTAATTATAAGTACCAAGAAGGTCAGTAGGACCTAAAGAACAGTCATCCTAGGACATAAACCAGAGAACGAAGAATTTTAAAACACTCTTCAAATCGAGACCCTAATCTCATGTAATAAGTGGTAGGGAAATTCTTCATCTCCGGCAATGTTTTCTTCTAATCGCCTTCTCTACTTTACAGAGAAATTGTACTGGACACCTCTTTACAGATACTTTATAGAGAAATTGTTCTGCCATGCAGAACTCAATTTGTTCTTCCAAGACCTTGTGTTTAGGACTCTTCCCAAATCCCATCTCTGTAAGTTGAAGTCTATCCCTTTCTGAAAGGTTCAATTCAGGTGCCACCTTCTCTGTGAAGCTTTCTCTGCTCCCCACTAGCTGAGAGTGATATCTTCTCCCTAAAATTTGTCATATTAATTTGCCTGGACCTGTCCTTTGTACATTTCACATTCTTCCTTGTACTGTAGCTAAATTAGAATGTCTGTAGGCAGAGTTGCTGTAGGACGTGGAAAGATCATGGGCTATGGTATCACAGGACATGGGTTTGAACTTTGGCTCCATTATCCTTTCATCTATGAAAACTTTGGCAAAGTCACTCATCTGAACTTATTTCCTCATATGGAAAGTGAGAGGGTAAGAGTAAGACATAGGCCAGACTGCTAGTGGAACTTGAAAAGCACGAATCAACTCTTCACAATCTCAACCAGGATTGTTGTGAGCAAAGAAATTATGATGAGGGTCTGGGGCAATTTGGGATTACTTTACTGTCAGACAGGATGATTTGGAACCTAGCTTGTTGGCCCGTTGGGAAAGAAGAGTATATTTGGGTTTTTGTTTGTTTTTATGACTGGGGCAGTCAGCTCCTGACATCCTAAGGAACTATTTTTTTTGACAACCTTGGGGAGCTGCTTTTACCTGGGGGCATATTAATATCTTTTATATTAAAGGGCTCTTAGCGCTCCATTGTAATAGTAGATGCAGAAACCCAAGCTGGCCAGAGCAGATGAACTCCAAGGTTTCTTCCAGCTCTAAATCCTATTCTATGAACTAATAGAGACTTTAAACATACAAGACAGCTCAGACAATAAATATAGCACAAAATGTAGACATAATAACAACATCCTGAAAAAAGGAGTGGATCAAACAAGAAAACAGAAACAAGTTTCTGGTATGTAGCTAATGCAGTCCTCAGAGTAACAATTATACTCCTAACAATATAGAATACCAACGTAGGAAAAGAGAGGATTGAAAGATAAGTATTCAGCTTAAGAAGTTACAAAAGTGACAAATAAACCAAAAATTATCATGAAAGGGAATTTTTTTTTAATTTAGAAGAGTAATAGGAAAATTCAGAATCAAGGACTATAGAATTGATAAGCAAAAGTAAAAACTGCTTCTTTGAAAATGCCAAGAACATTAATAAAACTTTAGCCAAACTGTTTAAAAAGAGGAAGAAAATGAAATTAAATGAACAAGGTAAAATCATAACAGTGAAGAAATAAATAAAATTTTCAGAACCTTTTATACATAACTAAATGTAAACAAAACTAATCATTGAAAAGAAATATAAGATTATCAATAAAATATAAACCACTGAAATTAATAGAATGCCAACAATCTTAAATAATCCATCTTCAGAATGAGGAATTGAACTATCTGTAAAGGAATTATTGAAGTGGACGGAATAATTCCAAATGTATTTAGAGAAAAATTCAATCAAACTTTTGAATAACAATTAAAACCTATTCTACACAAACTACTCCCTCAAACTGAGAAAGAAAGCATTCTATTCAAACTACTACTATGAAAAGAAATAGTTCTAACACTTCAACCACTGACAAATAAAAGCAAACAATGAGAACTATAGAATGATATCTTTAACAGTTATTCAAAAGTCTTCATTAAAATGCTAACCAAAAAACTAAAGGAATTACCAAAAAAAACATATTATGAACAAACTGGGTTTCTCAAGGAGGTAAGTATTGTTTGATATTAGTAAAATAATTAACATAACCTTTATTAAAAACAAAATCATCCAAAACCATCACTAAAACAACTGATATAATTATGCTAAACAGCAAATAAAGCCAAAAAATCCTACAAAGTCAATAGGGAGCCACTGGTGTTTTTTGATTAGGGGAGGTGACAAGATCACACTTAACATTTTCTGAAAATCACTTTGGTAAATATGAGGAGGATATGTTAGAGTCAGGAGAGACTTAAGACAAGAACAGTTAAGACCCTATTGTAGTAGTCCAGGTAAGAGGTGAAAGGATCTTCTCCTCTATTTGGCTATGTGAGTAGAGAGGATTTAAACTGAGAGGCAAGCAACAAGCATTTATTAAATGCTTGCAATGTGCCAGACAGATTATTAAGTCCTGGGGATACAAATACAAACACATAGAAAGTCAGATCCTGTCCTCAAGGAATTTACATTCTAATGAAGAAAGATAACACAGAAAATAGAGCTGAAAAATGGGAAGAGGTACCCATTTAGTGGCATGAAGGAGAAGATTGTCCTCAAAAGCTTAACAAGAAAGGGAATGAGGGATGACTGTGCTGTGCTCCTCCCCAAAATAGTGGCCCTGGGACGAACTCACCCATTAGAGAAGGGGAGTGGAGAGGCAGAGGGAAGATCCAGTGTAAGAAGGCAGCTGAGACAAAAGCAGAGCCAGGAGGGGAACAAAGGATTGTCAGCCTGGGATCTTTTTCAAAATGGAGGACAGATAAGAGAGATGGTAGAGATAGAAACAAGATTTGCTAACTTTATCATATATCTGGGGTGAGTGAGAATGAGGGGTGGAGGATGACACAAAGGTTATGAATCTTAGAATTAGTGGTACCCTTGACAAAAACATGAAAATTCAGAAGAAGGGTGGGTTTGGAGTAGAGATAATGATATTGGATTTGAGATGCAAATCAAAGCCCAATCATGCACATTGATCCTGCAGAACTCAATCTGCTTCACAAAACAAACAAACAAACACACGTAGAGGCAGGGCTCTTACCTGCTACAGTGCAGAACCTATGCACTAAGAAGTGCCTGTCAACAAGCTGAACTGGTGGCTAGAGTATGGGGACCTTGAAGGGGAGAGATGACACTTCTTGTGCTTTTCCTATGTGTGCCTGGATTGGAGTTAGATTATAAGTGCCCTGATAGGGCAATGCCTAGACTAGCCAGGAGAAGCCAGAGGTGGGAGAGGGCAGAATGAGGAAGTATTAAGCCGTAATGGGTGATGGGAATGTGTAATTGAGTTAGAGCCAGGCCCACAGTTGTCTGTTTCTTTGTATCCTATGTGCTTAGCACTGTGCCTGGCACATAGTAAGAACATAATGAATGCTGGTTGATTAGGTAGCAATAAATTGGTTATCACTGGGAAGGCCCAATGTAAACCATCTTCCTGCTCTCTAATTGGCTGATCATCCACCCATTGGAGTCATACCATGATCCTCTAGAAAAGCATAGCTCCCACTTTAGAGAATATTATTCAACTCTACTAAATTGAGAGGCAGTTTGGCATTGTGCATAAAGGACCAACCTTGGACTCAGAAAGACCAGAGTTCAATCCTGGCCTTTTATAGACATTGGCTGTGTCACCCTAGGGAGGTCTCCTCAATATTTTGTGCTCCAGTCTTTTCCCTAACAAAAATGATAAGACCTAGCACTAATATATCACTTTACAAATATTAGCTCATTTTGTTCTCAAAAGCAATGCTGGGAGGTAGGTGCCATTATTATCCTCCCATACAAAGGAGGAACCTAAGGCAGAAAGAGATTAAATGACTTGCCTAGAGTCAAATAGATAGTGAATGTTTGAGGTTAGATTTGGATTCAGGTCTTCCTGACTCAGGGTCCAACACTTTGCACCACTTGGCAACTTAAGACTGTAAGTTGCGGAACAGGAGTCAATTTGCTTTGGTTATTTTGTGTTTCATTTTTGAGGAGGACTAATGACATCACAGGTGATGTCTTGACTTACTCAAGAATTAGATTTAAGTGGGGCATTTCTGCACAAAGTCATCAACCTCACTCTTCCAGAGGCATTGAGGTCCAGTGGCAGGACAAAAGTCAAGATGACTGGAAGTGGCCTGGGATGCAGTGTGTGACGTTGACATCTTAGATGCCTGACCAAGCTCTAAGTGCTCCACAGTGCCTGCTTCAGACACCTTCATGGACTTTGGAACAAATTGTTCTTATTCACCATGGAATTATTCCACTAGGGTAAGTCCCCACATGCTTGGGGTAGACATCGCCTTAACTCATCAACAGGTTTGAGGCCTGTCAGTTATCTTGCTGCTGGGCATGCTACAACTTCTTAAAACCACAGGTGAGAGTTGGGTGGACACCAAAGGTGGATGAGCAACCCTGAAAAGGACATGGTAAACCTTCATACCAGAGGTCTTAATCTTCCCTGAACATCCTAGCAAACCTTGCACTAACCCACCCTCACCCTCTCCTCCTCTGGCCTCCAGTTTCTTCATGCCCTGTGCACATCTACTGTGCATTGGAGGAAAAAGTTGCTATATTTTAAGTAAGAGACCTGAGTACCAATCACGACTCTCACTTGTGACGTTGAGAGTGTCCTCATCAGGACTTTACTATGTCAATGAAATCACAAGTCTTGAAATAAATAAAACCCACAAAAACTTAAAAAAATAAATCCCTACTACTTGCTTAGTCTATAGTTTATCTTCCTATTGAAAGATGATTTCAATGAGAGTTGTTCTCCCTAGAGATTTTTCTCCTAGAGGGTAGATCTGCACCATCTTGAGGAGTAAGGAATGCCCTATCATCACAAAAATAAAGGAGAGGGCAAGGCACAGTCTGTAAATGTCACAGACACTCTTTACTAGCCACTGGAAGAAGACATACATCAGGAAAGTCATCAGTTCCCTTCCAAGAGGTATGAAGGCAGTTGTGTTAGTAGTCAGAGTAACTAGAATCTTGTGGTGGTCAGCAGTTGCCTGCTGAGGGATACAAAGGTCATCATACAGTGACCTGAAGTGAATGATTCAGAGGTTTCTTCCTGAGTCATGAGTCTTAGATATGGAAGTAGCCCTGGCTTTGGAGTCAGGGGACCTGGATTTGAAATCCATCTCTGATGCTTGCTGTGTGACCTTTATACAAGTAACTAAGCTTCTCCAAACCTCGGTGTCTTTACCCATTAGTGAGCAGGTGGGACTCCATGACCTCTCAGGTTCTTTCCAGGTCAAAATCCATGATCTTCAGATTCTATATAATATGATATTTCCCAACACATGAAAACCTAACTGATGACCACTTGTGGTGACAAATGCAGGGATGAATGATACATCCAGAAGGGACTTTTCAAGAACCTTAGCAGGATACAGTTTTGATATGGAAATGATGTAGAACTTGGCAGCATTCTTAAAGACCAAGGGACACAGATGATGTTTTCATCACTGCTGCTGAGTGAAAGAAGGGGCTTATGAAGATAAAGGAGCGTGTAGGATGTGAACAGCTGGTTAAGAATATGGTTTCAGAGAAAAAAGATTTGACTTTCTGAACTGTAGCTAATTTCCTGTATCCTAACACAGGAATGATGGGCTCTTGGCCAGGAATGGGTCTATCTAATAAAGATCTGGAAGAATGTAATTTGCCTAGAGAACATTTGATTTTATCAAAAGGAATTTAAACTACAAAAAAAAAGGTTTCTTTTTTTTAAACAGTATGCTCGGGTGCTAAGTGTCATAGAGCTGAAATCAAGATAGTAACTAGCTGTGTGACCCTGCACAAGACACTTAATCTGAGCCTAAAATTGTCTTGTCTATAAAATAGATAAAATAACAGCACCTGCCTCACAAGGTTGTTGTGAGGATCAAATGAGCTAATGTATGTGAAGTGGTTTTGGCAAACATTAGGGAACTGTATAAATGTTAGCAATGATTATTCAGTCTCATCCATGAGTCCCTGTTGTCTATCCCCAAAAGGAATACTAGCCGTCACTTAATTGCAAAATCTAAAGAACTTTTCTCAATCCTCATCTTTCTTGACCTTCCTGTAATCATTGATACCGTTGATCACCCTCTTCTTGATAATCTTTTCTCTAGTTTTGTGCCACTGCCCTCACTTGGTTTTCATCTTACTTATGTGACTATTCCTTCTCCATCTCCTTTGCCAAATCTTCATCCAGGTCTGACTGACTAACACAGGGGTCTGACTAACCATGGGTGTTCCACATGGCTCTGTCCTGGGCCCTCTTCTCTTCTTTCACTGTACTATTTCACTTGATCACATCAACTCCCAGAATTCATTTATCAACTCTATGCTGAGAATTCTCTAATCTATTTAACCAGTCCTAATATCTTGGTTAGCCTCCAATTTCACATTTCCTACTGCCAACTAGACATTTTGAACTGGATGTCCTGAAGATATTATAAGCTCAACATATCCAAAATGGAATTCATTATCTTTTCCCCTAAACCTTCTCCACTTCCAAATTTCTCCATTACTGTCAAGGGCACCCCCATCCTCCTAATCACCCTAGCTTGCAACCTAGGTGTCATCCTCAACTCTTTACTTTCTCTTACCCCCATATTGAAACTGTTGCCAAGGCCTGTTGATGTTACCTTTGTAACATTTCTTCTATATCTTCCTCTTTCCTCTGCCACTGCCACTTGCCTGGTGCAGACTTTCCTTACCTCACACCTAAACTATTGCATTAGCCTGCTGGTTGATCTGCTTGTTACCAGTCTCTCCTTTCCAGTTCATCAGCCAGTCAGCTATCAAGCTGATTTTTCTAAAAGCAAAGATCTGATCATGTCATACCACCTCCCATTCAATTAACTCTTTTAGCTCCCTCTCACTCTTAACATCAGATAAAAAATCATCTGTTTGGCATTCAAAGTCTTTCATACTCACTCTCCCCACCTTTCTAGTATTCTTACACCTTCAACCTTACCCACTACCACTATTTATTCTATCCAGTGACACTGGCTTCCAACAAGACACTTTATCTTCTGAATTTTCACTAGATGTCTCCTACGCCTGGAATTCTATCCTTTCTCATTTCTGCTTCCTGGTTTCCTTCAAGCCCTAGCTAAAATTTTGATACACAGGCACTTAATAAACATTTATTAACTAATGGACAATTCATTTAAACACCTGCTGACTTTACCAGACTATCCAAACAAATGAGATAAATCAGATGGGCTTTCATTTCCTTTAAGACCTAAACATCTATACTTTCATCCATCTGAGCCTCGTAACAACCCAGTGAACTAAGTACAGCAGATTTTATTATCCTCATTTTACAGATGAGGAAACTGAAGCTAACAGATATCAGATGATTTGCCCACGGTCACAAAGCTAATATACATTTGAGGTGAGACTTGACCTTGGGTCCTCCTGACTCCAAACTAGTCTGAAAAGTTCAAAGGCCAAATAAAACTGCTGCTTGTGTTGGGAAGGGAGAGAGGAGAGAATGATAATAATAAGCCACAAAGAGATTTCAGAACTATTCAATTTCAAATGGGCAAAGATAGAACAAAAATATAAATCAGGAAATTGAAATAAGTAAGAAGATAGCAAGAGCATTTAAACTGATTTAAAGCAAAATAAGCAAAGCTAGGGAAAAATATACAAGACCTTAACAACAACAACAACAACAACAACAAAAACAATAAAAACTCAAGGTTGTGAAAGTACAAAGAACAAGACTGGTTCCAAATAGATAAGAGATAACACTTCCCACCTGTCCTGGAGATTGGAAGGGGTGGTGTGGTAATCCATGTTTTTTTCATTGTATTGATACTTTTTGTTGATTTTTTTTCTTTTAAGGAAATTCTTTGTCCTAAAAGATGACTCCCTCATAGAGGATAAAGGGCAGGAGAAAATCTAGTCAACGTAAAAACAAAAGTTAGTAATAAAAATCTACCGTTTATTAAAAACAAACAGATTGCTTTAATATATTTGATAATTTATTAAGAGGCCTAGATAAATTTCACTCCTGGTTCTTCAGATTACATGTGAGTGAGCTTCACCTCAATATTTGGGAAAATTCTAGGACATAATCATTAAAATTATAGTTTGGAGGCAATTTAAAAGGAAAACATTATTGCCTCAAAGCAGCATGAATGCATTAACAATAACTCATGCCTAACCAACTTCATTTTTCTTTGTGTTAGGCTTACTAGACTGCTAGATTTGGAGAATATAATAGGCAAATTTTGCTTGGATAGTTTATGAGGAATTTTATATTATTTCACAATATTTTTGTGAATAAAACGAAGAGATATAGTTTGGATAATTGTACAATTTAGATGGGTTCAGATTTGGTTGAACAATCAGTACCAAAGTATTCTGATTGACATCAATAGCAACTTGCAAGGTCTACAGTGGGCTGCCATGGGCTCTGTTCTTGGCCCTGTTCTGTTCAACATTTTTAACAATAGAAGGCATGTGTATCAGATTTACAGTTGATATGAAGCTGGGGGGGATACTTAATTTCAGTGGCAGAACTGGGAATCAGGAAATATCAAAGTGGAATGATGGACTGATGTTAACAAGATGAAATCTATTTTTTTTTTCTTTTTGATGAGGCAATCAGGGTTAAGTGACTTGCCTAGGGTCACACAGCTAATAAGGGTCAAGTGTCTGAGGTCGGATTTGAACTCAGGTCCTCCTGACTCCAAGGCCAGAGCTCTATCCACTGCACCACCTAGCTACTCCAAAAAGATAAAATCTAACAGGGATAAATGTACAGTTCTTTGCTTAGGTTTAAAATCTGTGCAAGTACTGAAAGGAGGCAACTTGATAAGACAGGAGTTCATATAAAAGAGACCTAGGGATTTAGTGTATGGTAAGTTAAGTATGATGCAGATGCCAAAAAACGCTAACGTAATCTTAAAAAATGTAGTGACTAGAACGAGGAAGTCAGTTTGTTTCCCTGTACTCTGCAGTTGTCAAAGCACATCTGTAGTACTATGTTTAATTCTGACCACCATGTTTTAGGAAAGACATTGCTAAGCCTAAGTTATTGCACTGGTTTCCTTTCAGGTATCTCCACTTCCATTCTCTGCTCACTTCTAATCTATCAGTCATAGCACTGCCAGAATAATTATGATCATATACAGATTTGGTCATGTGACTTCTGTGCTAAAATTCTTCAGTCCCTCACGTTGCTACTGAATCAAATTCAAATACTTTTATCTGGCATCCAAGGCATTAGACAGCATTGCAATCAGCCTTGCTTCCTTATCTCATATTGCTCCCCAACATGGATAGTGTGCTTGAACCTAACTCTTCTATTCTCTAACCCATAAACACTCTCTTTAGTACTTTACCCCCATGTCTCTGCTCATACTACTCCCCTTTCCTAGAATGCCTTTCCTTCCCTTATTGACTTCACCTGTCCCTCAAAACCCAATTAAAATACTATCTGCTTCAGAAAATCTTCTGTGATCTTTCCATTGACATTTAGTAATGACCTTTCCCCTTTGGATTTCACATGACACAGTCTTCAAAGCACCAATTATATAGCACTGCATACTCTGGTCAACTTGGCTTTTTTTCTTCCCACGTTGTGCCTTTGTACTGGCTATCCCACATGCCTAGCATGCTCTCCTTCATCACCTCTACCTCTCAGACTGCCTGGTTACCTTCTAAATGAAGCTGATCCTAATAGCCCTCCCCATGCCTGATAATGGAGTCCCTATAAAACTATCTAGTATTCATTTTGTGTATTTTCTGTGGGAACTTATATATGCATATACTGTCTTCCCTATTAGAATATCCGATCCTATTATTAGTATATTAGGTATTAGTTTATGTTTTATTGAACATACTAAATGAAGGTTCACTTTAATGGCAAACAAGTATGTACATATATACATATATATACATATACATATATATAATATACATATACACACATATTTTTAAAAACAATTCTATAAACCCTATATCACTTTTTAGGAGAAAGGATAAAATTCCTCCTCTAATTTTTTTCACTTTTCTCCTTGTATTTGAACTACTAAGCATACATAGGTCCTGGCACATTATTGCAGCTTAATAAATAATTGTTGATTGATTCATCTGCATTTGTTCCTTGTTCCCTTACAAAGACTGTAATCTCCATGATGGCAAGGGACCAGTCATCTAATTTTTTGAATGCCCACATTGTCCTATAGCATTCAACTCTGCACATAGTAGAGTACTTAATAAAGCTTTTTTAAATGACTGAATGAATAAATGGTATGTATGGAATCTTGCAAATGAAATATTTTATAGTGAGAGTTTGTAGTCTGGGAGATTTGCAAGAAAGATGTCATTTTCAACTATGTGAGGTTACCAGAGCCTGAAGAAATAATTTGGTCGAGATGGAAGCAGTAGGATGTGAGTGATTTTTATAGAAAAGAAAGACACTGGACTTTTCAGTTTATTGTACATGGGAGCAAAAGAGAGAGAGAGGCATCAAAGATTGCCCTGAAGTACCTTGTAATTTTCCACAATGGAGAAGTTAGTAATTCTTTTCTACCACAGCAACCTTGCCATTCTACTGAAACATTGCATTGACACATGGTGAAACTCAAAGTAAGAAACAAAATAATATGAAGGTTTTATGATAAAATTGTTTTCCATTAGTATGATTGAGGGATTTTTTATTCCTTTTCCTTTATTTGAGAAAATAAACATTACAGTTTTATTGTGAAGCTCTTTGCAATTTAGCTAGAGGAGGAATTTTATCCTTTCCCCTAAAAAGTGTGATATAGTTTGTAGAATTCTTCTTTCCCCCCTGAATATACATTTGTTTGCCATTAAAATAAACCTTCATTTGGTATGTTCAATAAAACATAATTAAAATATGACACTCTTGTATGTGATACACCACAGTTGAATAGCCGATCGTGGCAAATGAGTGCCTCCAGATTGGTGATGTGACTGCCGCAGTGCAGTAGAACAGACACAATTCTATAGTATGGAAGGCAGAGGAGAATTGTGAGGGATGGTGCACACACTATATCCTTTGATTCATGGGATTAGCAGGAATTTAGAACTGAAAGGGAACTTAGATGGCATCTCATTAGTTCAACTACCTCATTTTTTAGATGGATTTTATACATACATGGAATTGAGGTCTAGAAACATTTAATGAGTTGTTCAAGGTCATGTGGATAGCAAGTGGCTAAACTAGGATGTGAACTGTTGTCTTCTGACTTCAAACCCAGGGTTCTTTCTGCTAGTCGATCAATAAGCATTTATTAAGCTCTTACTATTTGCCAGGCACTGATCTAAACTGGGGGTCCGAAAAACGGCCAAAAATTGGCCCCTGCCCCTGAGGAGTTTAAATTTTAATGGGGGAGAAAATATGCAAAAAACTAGATATATAGATTTGAACAAGATATATACAGTGTAAAGTGAAAAATCTCAGAGGGAAGGTGCCCGGGGAAAGGGAAGAGGGAAGGAAAGATCTCTTGTAGAAGGTGGGATTTTAGCTGAATTTTGAAGGAAATCCAATAGGTGGAACAGAGGAGGGAGAGCATTCCAGGGAATAGGAATAGCTAGTAGTAAAAAGACTCATAATCTGGAGATGGACTGTCAGAAACATGGACCAGCAAGAGGGCCAAATGTCACTGGGTCATAGGGTACCTACAGGGGAGTAAAGTGCAAGAAGAATGAAAATGTAAGCAGAGGTCAGGTTATAAATGATTTTAAAAGATAGAGGATTTTATATTTCATTTTAGAGGTCATAGGGAGTTACTGGGATTTATTGAATAATGGGGTGACATGGTCACTTTGGCAGTTGAGTGGAAAATAGAGTGGAGTGGGAGGCTTAAGGCAGGGAGATTAACCAAAAGTTATTATAACAGTCCAGGGATGAGATGAGAAGGACCTTCTCATGGTGACAGCTATGTAAGCAGAGAGAAGGGGGAGATAGAGAGAAGGTATAGACAAGAGAAGTTGGAATAACAATGGAATAACAATTCCAATAAAGATGGAATAGCAATATTTTATTTGCAACAAACTAGACATGTTTTTTGTTAAGTGCAAATGAGGAGTTAAGAATAAGTTCAAGGTTGTGAGCCTTGACGATGGGAAGAGAGATGTGACCTTGACAATAATAGGGAAGTCTGGCAAAAGGGAAGGTTTGGGGAAAACATAACAAGTTCTGCTTTGGAAGTGTTGAATTTGAGATCTCTATTCTGTGTTCAGATATCCAACATACAGTTGGTGATGTGAGACTGGAAGTCATGAGAGATGTCAGCCCTGGATACATAGATTTGGGAATCATCTGCAAAGAGAGAATAATTTAACCCTTGGTATCATATGAGATCACCAAAAATGATAGGGAGGGAGAACAGAAGAGAAGGTGGCCCAGGACAGAACTTTGGGAGACTCCCACTGTTAATAGGTGTGACATGAAGACTGATCAGGAGCTGTCACAGAGGGATGTATGTTGGGCAAGATGCAAGCACATAAGAGTATCATGAAGCCCATAAACCAAAATCTTTAACTCCAACTTCTTGTCTTAGTTTTCTCCCTGAAACCCATTTGTTCCTTTGAACCTTAAGTTCTTTGGCACCTAGATCTGAGGAAAGGATGAGCTAAGTGTCCCATATCCTGCCTTTAAAAGATTAAACTAATTGCTATTAATGATCACCTGATTAGAACTCAGAGATTTTAGCAGAAGGAAGAGAGAGCTAGAGCAGTAATTGAAAACATACTAAAAAAGTCATGGCTAAAATATCTTATCACCATCCCTTCCTTCCTAAGATCATTAGTTTTTCTTATGAGGGAAAGAAAGAAGGAAAGAAAGAAAGAAAGAAAGAAAGAAAGAAAGAAAGAAAGAAAGAAAGAAAGAAAGAAAGAAAGAAAGAAAGAAAGAAAGAAAGAAAGAAAGAAAGAAAGAAAGAAAGAAAGAAAGAAAGAAAGAGAGAAAGAAAGAAAGAAAGAAAAAGGAAGGAAGGAAGGAAGGAAGGAAGGAAGGAAGGAAGAAAGAAAAAGAAAGAGCAAATGTCAGTATTTGACTAAAAAACCTGAAAAACCAACGAGACTTTGACCACATAACTGGACCAAAGTGAAACATAAATGATCTATAGTTAGCTACAGCAATAGGAGGTGGTGTTAATCATTATGAGTTTGAACTAATAGGAAAAACTCAGCCTGAAATGTCCCATGTTCACTCAGGACACAAGAGTTTTCTCTCCAGGGCAATCAATACTTTAAAGCACAACTCAAGAGAAGAAATATATTTCAGTATTGTCAGCAGAATTCTCACCGATTTTAAACAAGTAGATATGGTCTATTGTTAGAGCCCAAGATTAGGTGCTATCACCTTAGCTTTATTCATGCTCCTTACATTCTGTTGACTTTTAGGCACCCTGATGGGCACTGAGGTTCTCCCATAAGGCTAAACATTCAATACATATTTATTTACTTATTGATGTTAGCTAATCTATTTCTAAAACTGAATGCTTTCATGAACATATAGTAAAACTATCATTGTCTACATGGCTATTACGTATGGGTTACTTATGGATAATCGGAACTGAATTCTATTTATTGAACAAATGAAATCAGGTCTGTGTTTCAACTTGATTGATCTTTACAACATCTTTGTCTGTCTGGTTGTCCCACAATAAATTTAGAAGACATTGCTTTACCAACCAAGAATTGTATAAGAGAATAGGTATAAAGAATGTCATTAGAGAAATTTCTGAATGGAAAAAAAAGGGTAGGTCATGAAGCTATATTACGTCATAACCAATGGGTAGCCTGTGTATATGATTAGTATCCATCAGAAATAGATGAATGTCCATAAGGCTTTGAGTAGACCTCCTGAATTGCTAATTAATTTATGAAATTATGAAATACGGTTGACATGCCTGGTTCTTTGGATACTCACTGGGAAAGACCACAATGGCAACAGGAAGTGAGGCTACAAACAGCCTTTAATAAGGCATAGGGTGTAGGGGCAAATAGCACAGAAAGTATAGAGACAAGTGACAAAAGTAAGGAACAGAAACAAAGTGGAGACAGCGGATGGGGTGGTAAAGGAAGGCAGACAGCATGAGGAAGAGGATGGAGAGAGGATAAGTTACTTACATAGCCAACTGTTGGGGTTGGGAGTACTTGAGCATCATGAACTCTTAGGAGATTAAAGAATGCTGGAGCAGAGGGCAGGGTAGGGGACAGGAGTTTGAAGTTTCATTTTTATAGGGTTTTGTGGGGAAACAGACTAACTCTTATCTGTGCCACCTTGAGGTTAAACATATTCCAATAATCTCAAAGTTGTCAGTTAAAAAAAGTTAACATATCCACATTGTCTCAAAATTATCAGAACTATTTGGTGTTCTGCTAGTCTTACTGTGGATGTCTGAAATTTGTCTGAGATTTACATATCATAAGACCAAAAGCCCAAACAGCAAAACCTAGATGAATTCCCCTGATTCAGTACATATTACCAGGAAGTGATTTTTGGTTAATATATGATACAATTTATAAATTATGCTCCTTTTATCTTTGTGACAGTTTGCATGTGACTTCTAGGTTCTCCTTTTCAATCTCACTTTTCATTATTGCCACTTTATGCTGGCTACGTATAAATCTACTGACTATATTGACTTTAAGTGGGAGGTGGTTAGACCAGAACAAGATACAACTTTAACATATCTCCTTTAGAGAATTTACTGGAGGACCTGAACGAGAGTCACACAGAAAGAGAAGGCATTGATGAGATGCGAGCAGCCTCATTGGTAGGAGTATGCACCACAGTAAGAGGACTATCCACGTACTGAACTAAATAACCTCTGATTTTGACTGTTTGCAATATTAGAGGCATCTAGATGCAGTGAGCAGAGCAGTACACACTTACAGTCAAAAAGGCCTGAGTTCGAATTTGGCCTCAGATGCTTACTATATGCGGAATTCTGAGCAAGTCACTTCTTCCCGTCTCAGTTTCTTCATCTATAAAATGGGGATAATAATAGGCCCTACATCCCAGAGTTAGTATGAGGAGAAAATGAGGTATTTGTTATAGGATTTATATATGGGTGTGTATTTAAAATTGTATATATGCTTGCTATTATTATTGTTTGTTACTGAAGGGTAACAAGATAAATGTTGAATTTTATCTGTCATCCCATCATCTCAAAAGAAAATGTCAATCAGTAAATGTTTAAAATGAGCATATCTTTTATAATTTCTCATAGATATCAACATAAGTGGTTCTCTGCATAAAGGTTACAGGGATATAAATGTTTGATGATAAAAAATGGCTTCATCCACAAACTGAGTAGATTACATCTGGATGTATTGCTTCATAGAATCATGGACCCCGAGTTGAAAAGGACTTTAGAAATCATTTCGTCTTATCCCCTCATTTCCTTCTCTTCACACCCAACATTTGACATTTTGCTGTTTTCCATACAAACACTCCATCTGCCATCTGTGTGCCTTTATAGAGACTATCTTCTATGTCTGGAGACTGCTGAGACTGGGGGGGGGGAGGACGACTTTAAGGTCACCTTCCTTCTACATTGTGTGCGCTATTTATTTATCTGTCCATTCATTCATGCAGTTATTTGTTTATTTACTTTTTTATTTATTTTCATATCATTTTCCCCTTAGTATGTAACCTCCTGGAGAGCAGGGAATATTTTTGTGCCTACCTTCATATCCCCAACACTTAGCACAGAGTCTGGCAAATAGTTTTAATAAATGCTTATTGATTTAAATGAAAAAAAAATGCTAAAAGAACAGTTTTACAAGGATAAGATTGAAGTAGATCTTTTCCTAGAAAGAACAAAATTAGCTAATGATTCAGAGTACATTAAATCTTCAAATCTCAATAAACACTGACTCTGAACTCTAATTGTGGCAGACCCATACACAATCCATAATATGTTACCAAATGATATGGGAAAGGTGAAGGAGAAAACAAATTCCTTGACAGGAAAATTCTTCAAAGTTGGAGCCAGGAAATAGCTTGTGGGAAGGAAGTCCTGTCCCACCTTCATACTACCAATGAACTAGTGATACTGCCAGTATAAACATCTCACTCCTTAGAAAATATTTCACAGCTGAGATCCACACAACCCTACCGGTGAAGAGTGAAATATATGCTTATCAATTCATTGATTTCCACAAAAGTATCAAAGGTTCACAGAGCAATAGAGATTTCTTTATGAGAAAGAAAGGTTCCTAGACACCCCAGAACACAAACCAGATGCTCTCAGATAGTCCAAATAATTGCTTCAGGAAGAACTGGTACCTCAACTTGATGCTAACTTGCATGACTGGCTTCACCATTTGGAAAAGGACCGATTTGGACAACCTCTTAGGTCCCTTCTAGCTCTAAAGTTTTATGGCTCCTGTGACTAATAACAGCTCACGCTCCTACAGAACTTTACAATCTATAAAATTCTTTCCCCAAACCATTATGTGAGATAGGTAATGCAAGATTCAGCATAGTCATTTTACATTTATGCTAACTGTGGCTTCAATAAAACAAGTGATTTGTTTGTGGAGTTACGTCAAAGAGTTAGGGCTTTTATTCTGACTCAGGTGGCGAAACAGGAAACTGGACTTGGAGTCTCAAAAGCTCGAAATGAAATCTGGCTGCAGATACTCCCTAGCTGTGTGACCCTGGGCAAGTTCCTTTACCTCTCTAATTGCTCCATGCCTCAGTTTCTTCATCTGTGAAATGAAGAAAGTAATAACACCTAATTTCCAGTGTTGTTGGGAAGAGAAAATAAGATAATATTTATACAGATCTTTGCAAACCTTTAATTCTATATAAATTCTAATGATTATTATTTTCCAAGCCTAGTACGATTCTTCAGTAGAAGGATACCAATATACTGGAGATCATCCATTGGAGGGCTAGGGGAATGAGGAAGGGCCACAGTCCATGCGATATAAAGATTAGTTGGAGGAACCAGGGATATTTTGGTCCTCTAGATGGGTGAAATGGCTCCTGAGATCCCTTCTAACTATAAGATTTCAGTGAATTTGAAATTTTATCATATTATGCTGCCTACCAAAAAGTAACAAAGCTTGAACCAGGAGTTTAGTTAGTTAGTTATTTTTATTCACAAGGCAAGAATGAAAAACACCTTGGTGGAGAGAGAGGATGGAGAGAGGAACAGGAGATCACTTTAGCATTCCAAAGTGCTTCAGATACTGCCAAGGCCTTCTAAATCTGATGTGCTTAGACAAAGCTTATCACACCGGCCCATGTAAACCCTGTGTGACTATAATTAATGAGGTTATTTAAAAGTCCAAGATTTGAATCAGAGAATAATTGATGTTGAGCTAGAAAAGAATCCAGGGACCTTCTAGTTTAATACCTTCAATTTACAAATGAGCGACTAAGGCTTGAGGAAAAGCTTAAGTGATTTAGCCAAGGTCACACAACTAGGCACAAATGCAATTTTTTTTAAGTTATTAAAATTCTTTGGTGGAAAATAAAATTGAAAAATACATAGAGCATTAGAAACTAACATTTAATTCAATGAGCATTTATTCAGCACCAAGGAAAGGCAAGGTGATGTGTTAGGAACTAACGGTATAAAAACAGAAATTAAGTCAAGGAGCTTTTTATTTTAGAAGATTGAACTTCCTCAGCCACTTCTTCTCCCCTACTCTCCATACTCTCTGAGATGAAGAAGAAACACACTGCTCTTCCTGGTGGCAGGTTAATGATAAAATGAAATAAAACTCAGAATAATACTATTTAGGGGAGGGAAAAAAAAAAACAAACCTCATAGTCTGCAAAACCAGAAAAAAACAAAGCAGAAGCCTGAAGCCATATCAAATTTGTGGGAAACACAAAAACAAACCAACTAACAAGCAAAATCTTCTTTACATTCTAATACACTGCTATCTATAGTCCAGGGCTCTAGCTGGTCACTCACTCTGAATTTTCCCATCAGGGGGCGCTCATGTACACACACACATTAATGCCTGTTATACACCTGCTAGCTTCTGCTGATCATTCAAATATGCTTTAAAGCATTTCATCCATCATAGTTTATACTAATTGAGGTTCCTCAATTACTTTGGAAGTGATTCTCAATTGATTGCGGTGTTAATGAGATCATGTACATAATTAATGAGTCTATGTAAATGTTGGAGATTTTGTGGCATTTTGATTTTATTAATCAAGTGAAATGTACCAACATTTAATGGAATGAATGCAGCAAAGAACCATTTGGGAAGCTTAAACAGGTGTCCAGATGAGCAGTCTACCCTCCAGTTTGCAAATGCAAGTTTACCACCATCAAATCACAGGTTTCTCTGCTACTTTGGGAGGACAGAGTAGCAGCTGAAGAAATAAGATCCAATGCTCTGACAGTTTCGTTTCAGATATATAAATTACTTTATACATTGATAAAAGTTGAATCAAGAGTCAAGGTCATTACTGTGTAAACAAAAAAGAAAAGAAAAGAAAGAAGTATTATGGCCTTTGAAGTTCCTTCCAAATCTAAAAAGTTGAGAAATTCTGTGATTCTAAAGAAAAACACTTGACTGTCTAAAATATGGTAACATGGATATCCCAGATGACTGGTTAACTAGTGCTATTTCATCTGTCTCAGGTTAGAACTTTGGTATTGATTTCAACTGAAGACTGTTTTGATTTTCCTAAAGAGGGAAAAAGAGGGGATATGCAGATGTATATAAGGTACGGGATAAAAGTGGTCTCCTAGATTTAGGTTTTTTCTTTCGTATGTGTATGCTTTGCTTTTGTTTTCCTATCTCCAAGCTTCAATTTGGGTTTGTAGAAAACATTTAGAAAGCATGACTAGTAGTAAAGGACATGCAAGAATTTTGTAATAAAAATATAGAAATTAGCAATACGTAGAGCCTTTTATCCAGCTCAGGGTTAATACATTTGACCTTGATGATGATAACAGTGTTCTTTGCAATATATTCTTTTTTAAATGTTTTTATTTATCTCATTAAATATTTCCCAATTACAGGTAAAAATTAACATTCATTTTTAAAATTTTGAGTTCCAAATTCTCTCCCTCATTGCCTCTACTCCCCCTTTTGAGAAGGCAAGTAATTTGGTATCAATTATACATGTGAAGTCATGCAAGACATTTTCATTTTAGCCTTGTCCTTGCAATATACTTTTACCCTCTTGTGTCTTCTTTTAATTGGCTATCAGCTTATTCATTCAATGCTGAAACAAATACCAGTTGCCCCATCTATTGAGCTCTTCAATATTTCTATTCCCAGGGCAATTGTCTGAACCTGAATCTTTAGGGGAGATTGGCTACAATAGAACCCAAAATCATTTTCGTTTTCCCAGCTTTTCACAGAATCAAAAACATATACTCTTTTAGAGAGAAATAATTTTTCATAAGAGAAGAAAATGTGGAATTGTGAGTATGTATATACTTTCTTTTCATATAGAACTACATAAAAATAAAAAGGAAGACAGCAGTCCATCAATACACAATACCGAATGACTTTTCCCTCCTTTCTGATAACAAAATAAATAACTTTTCCCTCAGAGCCAGGCAGAAGAGAAAAATTGATAGATTCTCTTCAAGTTTGTGTATTGTTTGGCCTAATGGTAGTGAATCATGAAATATTATCATTATTAACAAGAAAAACCCTAAAGGGACATCTCATTGATCAACTTTCCCATGAAGTTTTCCCTTATCCACCTTGTCAGTAACAAGCACCAGCTACTTCAACCTTGGATTGTACAGAGTACAGGTCTTGCATGTCTCTGAGCCATTTATTATACATCATTTTTAGTGTATGTTGTATATGTATGTTAGTTGTGTCATGCTACTAAATAGTATGAGGTCAGGACTATTTCTCATTTAATCAATTCCCACCTCCCACCCCAGCATCTAGAATAATGGCCCATATTGCTAAGCTGGAGAGCATCCAGAGAATGTTTGCAAGAATGGTTAAGAACTTCAAGCCCATGCAATTTGGGAGTTGAAAGATGAAACTGAGGATGTTCTTAGCCTGGAGAAAAAAGGGCCCAGGAAACTAGCAAAATTGGGTCTTTCATTTAACCTTTGTGTCTCTGCACAAGTGCACATTGTTGTATATTTAATAAGTGTTAACTATGTGCATTTCTGAAACATTGTATCAGAGGCACTTAATAAATGTCTTTTGAAACATTTATTACATACCTGTCCTATATGTTACTATATAAAAAGCCTGTCGTTTTATTGCTATGGAAATTCCTTCCCCTACAGATTGCAATCTCTACAATTTAATAGATAAGCCACAGAGAGTTTCATGATTTTCACAGAAGCTGTTACCAAAGTCACATAGTTGGAGGAGACATTTAATCCAAGGTCTTCCTGATTCCATGTCTGACATGCCTGAATAAAAATTCCTTTTATTTTTTCAGTTCAATTTGAGTTTTTATTTAAATTTATTATTTTTTTTATTAATAAGCATTTCTCTTCCTCTATCTCCCCAACTCTCTAAGTGAAAAATCAGAAGAAAAAAATCTTCATAACAAATAGTCATAATCAAAGCAAATTTCTACATTGGTCATGTAGGAAAATGTATATGTATATATATATATACATACATATACATAAATGTATATCTCATTCTTTATTTTAAGTCTATGCAAAGTCATGGCATCATCATGACATCATGTTCCTCTTAGAGAATGAAGGACGTACAAAAACAATCACCATGTGGAAACAGGTCAATAATGTGCTTCATCTTTGGCTCTCAAATCAAGGTTTTTCATGACATTGATCAGAGTTCTACAATCTTTCAAATTGTGTTTTCTTTATGATACTATCATTGTATAAATTGGTCTTCTAGTTCTGCCTGCTTCACTGCATCAATTCATGGAGACCTTCCTCCTTTTCTTTGAAACTCTATATTTCATCATTTCTTATGACGTAACAATAATCCATTATATAGATATACTATATTGAGTATGCTTTAGTGAAGCACACTATTTTTCAATAAGTGGCCACCTCCTTAGTTCCTAGTTTGGGGCTACTGTGAAAAGAGCTGTTATATATATTTTTGTGCCCATAGAACATTCTCAAGAAGTCATTATTCAAACTTTACTTGAGAACTTCTGGTGATGACACTATTTTCTTAGGCAACCTGAACTGTATTAGGGACTAAATGGATGGAGTTAAATGGTCATGGTCCCTTCTCTCTAGGAACATATGACATGAGACATAATATGACCAAAACTAGTTACACACAGACACACTGTGTACTCAAAGACAACCAAAAAAAATAGACTAAGCAAATTAAATATGAATATTCACAGTTTATGTACATCAGTAAGTGAGTGCATACTGGCAGCTGGTCAACTGAGAAAAGCTAGAGTTGAGGGAAAGATATGATCATAAATATGGAACTGGAAGGTACCTCAGAGACCATATAGTCCAATAACCTCTAAAAAACAAAAAATGAATCTCCCTAGCTCACCAATCCCACTCTGATCAGCACACACATTTTAACTTGATTTGTTTATGACCTGGTCCAATTTGCCTCTCCTTAAGGCAATCTGAAGGCCTCCCACTTCCATAGTCCCATCATATTAATGTTAAACTTAATGTAAACACCTGATCAGCTTAGCCTAAATACAGCTCAGAACTGCAGAGTTTGAGAGATCCACAAAACCAAGCCTCCCTTTTAGTTGTATGCCATCATCCCCAGGCACCTGTCCCCCCATTTTAAGGATGAAAAAACTGAGGCCTGATAAAATTTCTTTGAAGCATAAGAGGTGAGATTTAAACATAGGTGACTCTAGAACCACTTTTCTTTGACTCAGCCACACTTCCTCCCCAAATAATTTCTATTCCCATACTTCATGTTGAGAATTTAGATACTAGAATAATTGAAATGACTGAAGGCCAGAAAATCTGGTGAACTGGAGTGAGATACGGATATCATTCCTGAGTAAAAAGACTATGAGGACAACAATAGTATGAAAAAGCAACCACCCAATCTAAAATTTTCATTTGCAGAAATACATGCCATTAGCAATCTTGTTCTAATCAATGCCAAATACTCAGTATTGCCCTTTGGATTCCCAAGGTGTATGGCAGATCTCATAATTAGTAGTAAAATACCACCATGATAAAGATCAAAATGAAAAAAAAATACGTGAAAGCTGCATAACGAAGCCTAGAAATATAGGTCAAGCATATTTCATATTGTGGTTTATATGCTTATTGAACGAGGCACTGTGGCCTCATAAGAGAAATGGTTCAGCAATTCATTAGATATCTGTTCCTCTAAGTAATGGAACCTCTCTCAATCATACAGCTGCAGAAATACACAACTCTAAGAAAACAATGTTTTATATGCTATGTCAAAATTTAGTCACCTAAATTCTAATATAAGGGAAAATGTGTATAGGAATAAAGGTCTTGGAACTTGAAAACAAGTTTTTTAAGGAAGGTTTTACATGATTTTTCTAGATTTAGGGATGGAAATATTTGAACTTAAAAATCTACGATGACTGTTTCTGAGTACATCAAATACATTTTCAAGCAAGAATGTATATAAAGAGTTTGTCCAATCTTAAGGTGCTATATGCTAGTGCCATTACTACTATAACTACTACTATTGACATTACTGCACCAATTTATCTCACTATGTTTGTAAGAAACAAAGGATCACCCCCATTTAATAGAGAGTGGAATACAGGTACGAAGAATTAAATGATGCTTGCCAATGAGTGAAAAAAAAACCAAAACATTTATTAAGCATGTATTTTATGCCCATAAGGGCTGGGGACACAAATTAAATACCAAAGATAATCTTCACTCTAAAGGATGTTTTATTCTTATAGCAGAAACAAAACATAGAGGTAGCCAGGGTAGGGGCACTTTGGTAAATTTAGAGTTATGGTGAGTGGATCATATAATATCAAGGTTGCTATGATTAAGCTTCATGATTCCAGCATTGGAATGGGGAGGGCAGAGGTACCCACTTTGCCAAGGAGATTGGGGATTAAGCTATGTAGAAAGTGGCCAGAGAGAAGGGAGTAAAGTGAAACATTCTGGGGCTTTCCTGAAATACTGTTGAGGAGAGTTAGTCAACAATCAGGAGAGAAGATTCCCAGGAAGGAAGTTCCTCCAGAGCATGGTATCAAGTATGGAGGGTAAAAGATTTGGCAAAGAGGCTGTAGAGGGGTTGACCAGAGAGAAATCAAATTAAATCATGAGAGCAGGTAATTGCATAAGATAGAACCTATTTTTCATATTGTTACTTTTTACTATTATGATTTTTTATTGTTACAAATTATTATGAGGCAGTATAATATAATGTATAGAGAACTAAGCTTGGATTCAAGAAGACATGCATTCAAATATTGCCTCTGACACATAATGGCTATGTGATCCTAGGCTAGAGAACCCTTCTGTTCCCATGGGCATAAGAGTCTAGATCACAAGTCAGCAGCTGATTTGCACTGGTAGGGGGGGTTTTCCTCAGTAGGAGTTCCCTACAATTATCTGGACCAAAATCATGGATGGATGGATGGATAGATAGATAGACAGACAGACAGATAAATAGACTAGATAGATACATACACACACATAGAAGAGATATGATTATAGCCATGTTGATATAGACAGATATATAGAGAAAGGTAAATAAGATGATAGAGACAGGCAGATAGATGATAAAGACAGACACAGTGACAGATAGACATATAGATGATCAATACAGAGATAGGTAGATGATAGAGAGATGATAGATAAATGAATATATTAACAAAGGTCTTTATTTCAATTGCTATTTTAACTGTCAATATTTCTGACCAGTAATGTACTTTAGACATTCTGTTTGTTTGTTTTTATTTTTGTTTGTTTTTTTTTTCTAAATGGAGAAATAATAGGAATTTGGTGGTTTTACTCGTTTTCTACTTTCTGGATAACTTTCATTTGAAATAATTCTCCCTACTCAAAGAAAAACAAAGGTGCTCCTTACATCTATGTATCTTTAGCATGAACCATTAAGCTTCACTGAGAATAAAAGTATCTATGAAAATGACATCGAGTTGTGGCCTTCCCCTTCTTAATCAATAACCAGCATATCTAATGTAATCAATTTGTGTATCATAGCAAGTTGTCTGTGCCAATACCCAGAACTCAAGCTGAACCTTACATTAGAGGCAGAGAAGAAGCCTGCTTTGTTCATCACCATCAACTGTAGCACAGAATAGGCAATGAGTATTGATAGAGGGAGTTGGGAAGCCTGGGTTTAGTTCTGTCTCTGCCACGTGACTTGTGTCTTTCTATGTGACTTGGGCAAGGCAGTTTACTCATATGACAAATGAAGAGGTTGAACTAAATGAGTTTTTAAAATCCTTTCCATGCTTGAACATTCTATGATTCTGTCAAGGAAATCTCTTCCAGGAAAAGTCTTTTCCTGGGAAGTCCCATTCTTCACCAACCACTCTTTCTACTATCAGTAAAATGAATAGCTTGGGTCACTTCTAATTGTAACATGTGAGATCTGTGTGGTTGAGAAAGCACTGTTTCAGAGTCAGAAAATACTTATTGAGCCCTGTCACAGAATGAAAAAAAAAGGCAATCCTCCTACCTGGCCATGTAGAACCTTCAACCTTCAATCAGCATAATGACCACTGAGTTGTGAAAAGTGTCACAGGGAGACTCAGCAGGGCTAAGAACTGTTGATAATGCATTTTTATCCATTTGTTGATGAAACTTTCATGGCATGTTCTATAACATTTTTAGACAGTATTGCCATGTACCTATAATTTTAAAATGTATAATGTGAACTTTTAAAATTCAAGAATAACAATAATTCATATTTCCATACTGTTTTAAGATCTACAAAGAACCAAATATTTATTGAGCACTAAATTTGTGCCACATATATTGCACGTGAAAATATATTGTGGATATTATATATTATTGTTCTTCAGTTGTGTCCAATTCTTTGTGACCTTGTGGACCACAGCATGCCAATACTGTCCATGGGGTTTCTTGGCAAAGATACTGGAAAAGATACCATTTCCTTCTCCAGTGGATTAAGGCACATAGAGGTTAAGTGACTTGCCCAGGGTCACACAACTAGTCTGAGGCCATATTTGAACTCAGATTTTCCTGATTCCAGGCCCAGAACTCTATCCACTGTGCAACCTAGCCATTTATCAACATAAGTATGTGCTTCTATTGTGGCAGCTTTGTAAAGATGTGGCAGAGACATCCACTCCTCCTACATCCCCTGCAAAGTAATATTCCACAACTCTTGCAAGCCTTGACTACCCCTTGCCCTCCAGGCTTTAGCTTTTAAACTCCCAGAAGCATGGCTAATTTATTTGAGTCGATCAAAGTCACCTTCATGCTTTGTAAAGCTGTTGCCTAAAACCTCCATAATACCTTCTTCATACTTCTCCACACCTTGTTATAGGGCTGTAGGGAAACTCCTTAATAACTCCTTGAGAATATCATACCTCATCATTGAGTAGAGATGGCCCGGGTTCTCAAAGACCCAAGAACACAAATGGGTCATACCAGGTAGTAAAATGATTCAACATGAACCCAGTGATGTATGTTATCTAAGGACCAGCCTAGCTAAGTAGAGAGAGTCTGTTCACCAGTACACGAGCCATAAAATGAAATTTTTTTTTGTCTATGGCAACTCTGAGACCACCTATTAAGTTGCTGAAAGTTTACAAATGAGATCCATAAATGAAGTTCCTGGGGGAAGCTAGGTAGCAAAGTAGAGTGCCCAGCCTGAAGTCAGGAAGACTCATCTTCCTGAGTTCAAATCTGGCTTCAGACAATTACTAACTGCGTGACTTTGGGCAAGTCACTTAACCCTGTTTGACTCAGCTTCCTCATCTGTAAAACGAACTGAAGAAGAAACAGGCAAACCATTCCAGTATCTTTGTCAAGAAAATCCCAAATGAAGAGTCTGCCACTGAAATATTGAACAAGAAAATCAAGTGCATACCCTGATGAAGTCAAACATTTTTGAAGTGGTAAATAAGCATAAATAATGTGTCACTTCTGAGTTTGTTTTATGCAT
>NW_020954720.1:6149401-6191550 GCF_900497805.2 Vombatus ursinus
ATGCATAAAACAAACTCAGAAGTGACACATTATTTATGCTTATTTACCACTTCAAAAATGTTTGACTTCATCAGGGTATGCACTTGATTTTCTTGTTCAATATTTCAGTGGCAGACTCTTCATTTGGGGTTTTCTTGACAAAGATACTGGAGTGGTTTGCCCGTTTCTTCTTCAGCTCATTTTACAGACAAGGAAGCTGAGTCAAACAGGGTTAAGTGACTTGCCCAAAGTCACACAGCTAGTAATTGTCTGAAGCCAGATTTGAACTCAGGAAGATGAGTCTTCCTGACTTCAGTTTAGACAGAAATCTGCACTCTTATAGTATCTCTATACAAGCTTCATAAAAGAAGATCATGCCATGGGAGAGAGACCAGGATGTGTTTTTGCAGGTCCTAGGGGATATCATATGACTGAATAGCTTTTCTAGTTTCTGCTTTTCCTTCCTTTTTTCTTTTCCTTTTTTTTTCAAGAAAGTTCTCCCTGTCTCACCTAGGCCGGAAGCTCAGTGACCACTCATGAGTCTAACATCACTCACTAACCTTCCCCCAGACTCCTACATGCCCTCTGCTTCTCTCACTGCTGCCCCCCCCCACACATACACACACAACCCCTCAATTGGGTCATCATAGAAGGTTTGACCTACCTGGTTACCAACCTTGGCTAGTTCACCTTTCCCTACGCACATCAGAGAATGTTTAACTACTCTTATTTTTTCTAAAGTTATGAGTAGTCAGAGGTCTCATAAATCTGATAAATGTCTCATCATAGACAGATAGGGGACTATACAGTCTATGGTTCCATTCCTAGGAACAATAATTAAAAGTGTTATTTATAAACTTTAGCTTGTGATGGGCAATCACTACCTCAAACCACAAGGACAATATTCGAGCCTTAAGGGGTCTGTTTCCATGTAGGTTGGGTTACAGATATTAACTATTTTTCTACTGCCTTCAAGTTAAGGTCTTGTGGCCAGGTAGCAACATGGCCTCCACATTTGTCAATTTTAGCTATAACCAATATGGCAGAATTCTATCTCAAAGGGTCACGAGTCACATACAGCAGCACCCTTTCACTTTCCCAATTCTAATGTCTTTTAAATGTGTAGAAATATCTCATGTTAAACTTCATAATTTTTATTTAATCTAAAAAAAACTGATTAGACTTTAAATACTAGATTTTTAGCAACGTATAATAAGGTAATAAGGGTTAATACTGTACATGGTTTATGTATACTTTTCTTTCTTTTAAAAAAGTCTTATTATTGCCTTTTCTTTTTCTACCACAGTCATTGCTGCATATGTCCCTTAAATACCACTTTCCCTCTGCCCTAGAATCAAACCTCTCCCTCTTCCTCCCACCTCGAGGAATTAAACCCTCCTTGGAGAAAAAGAGTTAAGTAAAAACAACTTATATTCTTACAATGCTGACAATGTGATATTCTATCCACTTGTCAGATCTCACCTGTCTGATACCTTTCTCCCAAAGGTCCAAAGGATTGGCCATTTCAATCATGGGTATGTTTCACTGAGGAAGGAAGAAAAAGAAAGGGCCACCCCATTTCACTGACAGAAGACTTGAGGAATGCTGAATTATATTTGGATAGTCATTTTAAACTAGAAAAAGGAGCTGACCTAGTATTTTTTGCTCCCTGTTCCACCTACTTCTCTGAATGCTTTGGGTCTGTTTATGTGACTGAATTTGACTACATGTATTTGTTTTGTCTCCCCACTAGGTTGTAAAATGCTAAAAGTATAATTTGATATTCTGTTTCATCATCGAGTATTGCCAAAATAAAGAAAAAAACTGCCTTAAAATATTATAGGAACAGTTTATAAACCTACAAAACATTTAGGTTGAGTCATAAATGTTAAAGCCTTTTTATGACCAACAAAGCTATAGTTGAATTTCATTGGTTTTAGATCACTCAGTGAGCTATCAGAAAGTTGATAAACTGATCCAGATGGCTTTCCCCTGATTCATGGGCATAGTGCTGCTCCCTGATAGAATTAGGTTTCTTGAAGACTAATAATGATATCCTCAGTGGGTTTATTTTCATATCAATTTGCATATTCTCTCAGATCAAGAGCTATTCATGCGTCTATCTCTTGCCCATTTATCCCAAGGGGTTCCCCTAATGGGCTGGAGGACTTCTTCAATTTCTTCTGACACGGCAAGGATACAAGTAGTGACCAGTCCAGCTTTGCTCCCTTTGATGACATCTTTTACTCCCTTGTCTCTCTGAAGCATTCTAATTTTGTTCTAGGTCTCAGCTTGTTTGCATGAATCTTTTGCCTCTCCATTTTTCATTGTGTGAAGCTTCAGAAGCTCTTCCAGTAGATTAGGCAGTGTTCCAGGGCTTGTTACTCAATGCCATTTGCAGTACAATGTCATTTGCAAGTTGGAAGTGGAGAACCTCACCATCCACCAAAAAAAAAAAATCTATCTTCAACTTGGAGAACACCTTTGGTGAACATATATCTCCCTCTTTTGTGCCTTACCTAATCCTGATTATTGAAGAGGTTTCTGTTCTATTTCAAGGAATCTTAAAGGATTCCTACAGTCATCATTTCCACTCCCTAGCTTCTCTTTCTTCAACTTTCAACTAAAATTCTATCTTCTACAAGAAGCCTTTGCCAACACCTCCTAATTCTAGTGCCTCCCCTCTTTTAATTATTTTCTACTTATCCTGTATATATCTTGTTTTTACATATTTCTTTGTCTACTGTCTTCTCCATTAGATTGTGAGCTCCTTGAGGGCAAGAGCTGTCTTTTGCCTCATTTTGTATCCCTAGCACTTAGCACAGTGCCTGGCATATATAGTAAGCAACTTAATAAATTTTAATTGACTGACTTCATGCACATTTTGTAAAAACCTTGGGAGAAGAGACTTTAAGGGAGCATTTTGCTCTACTAAATCAAAAAAGTTTTTTTCCTTATCAATAGTCATTAAGTGCAATGGAATCTCTTATTATGTACTCCTTTCAGTCAAAACAAGACTGTAAAGATGTAATACAGCATAGAATATTGCTTATGAAAGACTGTTTAATGCCTTATAAGACTCTTCTTGAAGATGCACTAATACGCAGGTAAATTTTGATGGGCGTTAATAAAGATCAAGATTTTCTCCTCACTTTTGGCATCTTCCCCTTCAAATAGCTTATGAATCAGTGTCTCAATACTCTTTCAACTGTACGACCTTCAGCAGTTTTGCTGTACATAAGCTTCATCCTATCTAGCTTCCTGTCCTGTCTAAGTGTTGTTTCTTCCACCTGTATAAGTATATCCAGGACGTGATGTACACAGGACTTCAAGCCAAGATGAACAGACCATCTTTATCTCCTATATTATTCAAAAAAGTGCTAAAATTAGCATCAGACCAAATAATGATTAAGAAGAGCAATGAGAAACTATATAAAATACTTTATTCACCCCAAAACTACAAAGAAAGTCAGAGAGAACAATAATAAAGGTGGCTACTATCACAGATAACACCACTGCAGCAAATAAGCTGGTAGCTTTCCAGAGAGGCATTCTGTCTGGATGTAGCAAGAGATGATGGGTCCCCAGAGAATACCACCAGTGGTCAGAAATATTTGGGGTACTCAGAAACCCACAGAGTAGACCTGGAATTCACCAGAAGTGGTAGTTATGATTGTGCCATGGTAGGGCTCAGAGATAGCCCAGATTCTCAAAGACTCTGAAATCTCCACTACTTTGTCCTGAGATGCCGTTGAAGGTCCTGAAGATTCAATATTCTTAACCTCAAAGATCCAGTGCAGGGTAGAGGTAGGAGGAAGCACTAACCCTAGGAGATGAATGTCTGCACAGAAACCCAGATGATCCTGAGTGAAACCAAGAAAGATTAACTACCTCACCCAAGAACAATATAATGGCAAAACTTGGAAACTTTCAAAAAGCTACAGTTGAGGAACTAAAACTGGAACTTTTTAAGCTAGCACCAATTTAAAAATATTGTACAGCTAGATATGCCCTGAAAATAGCCTTGAAATTCTCTATAATAATTCTAAGCAAAAACTCAAAAATATTATATTCCCACAAGGAAGTCATGAAAGAAATGGAGAAATAAAAATAAATTAAATTAAATTAAAACTCTATAGTGAAGAATTAGGAGAATAAATAGTTTAGAAGAGGAAGCAGCAAACCTTACATAAATAATAGACTCCTTGAAAACTAGAATAAACTAAAAATAAATTAATGACTCCATGAGACAAGAAATATTAAAATAAGATATAAAGATTGGAAAAATAGAAGAAAACATAACATATCTGATAGTAAAAACAAGTGACATTGAAAACAATCAAAAAGAGACCAAATAAAAATCATGAAGCCACTGAAAATTACTTTTTTTAATAACTTAGACACTATATTATAATAAGGCATAAATGAAAACTACCCACATCAACTAGAAACAGAGGATACATAAGAGAGATTCTTTCAATTACCACCTGAAAGAAACTCCAAAAGGAAAAATCTCATGAATGTGTCAGTCAATATCCAGAATTTCACATTAAAGAAAAAGTACTGCAAGCATACAAAAACAAGCAGTTTAAATATTAAGGAACTACAGTCAGGATTACACAAGATCCAGCAGCTTCTACTCTTAGTGAGAAGTGATAGTGGAATATTGTATTCTAAAAGGCAAATGAAATTGTCTTGCAACCATGAATAACTTGAGCTTTTAAAATGAATATAATTCTACAGGGGGGAAAATTGACCTTTCATAGAAAAGAGCACTTTCAGAAACTTTTGTGAAAAAGTCTACACATTAGTAGAAAATTTGAAATATAAATTCAAGAGTCAAAAGAAACCTAGCAAGGTAAATTTGTGTGAGTAATTGGAAGTGACTACATTATGATGTAATTTCTAGGGGAAGTGTCATCAATCACTTTGGCCATCTGGTGAAGCCTGTGGACTTCTTCTTGGGGGGGAGGGGAATCCTTATGAATTTGCATTTGCATTTTTAAATGCAAAAAGTAAAGAAAATGTATAAAATAAGCTAATTTTATTGAAAAACAGCTTCACAATAATTTTTTAAAAATTCATATATCCTAGTCTAAGAACCTCTACTTTAAAACTTTAATTTCTTCAAAGAGTATTAAGGGACTCTAATAAGAAAAAGAGTACAGATTGGTTCTAATCTGAGAGTTTTAAGAAAAGAAAGAGAAAGGAAAACATGTATTAAAAAGGAAGAAGGGGGTTGGACTTGCAAATTTCTCATAATTGGAGTGAGGATGGAATCAGGAGTAGGCATCAAGTGAATCTCACATGACCTGAAAACAACAAAAGAGGGTTGAACACACACACACACACACTGAGTCTGACATGTACCAACAGAGTTTGTTTGAATATCAAATTCAACAGGGAAATAAGTGGCTATGAAAGTCTGGCTAAAAAAAGAACAAATCTCTGAAAGTAAATAGTCTCAAGCAAAACAAACTTCTTGATCTTGGAGGTCAGATTAAATGAAAAAAAAAGAAAATATAAGAATAAGAATTTTAAAGGGTAATCATCATTCAGTGAATGTTGATCAATTTGTGCTATATTGATATAATGGACTATTACTGTACCATAAGAAACAATGGAAGCAATTATTTCAGAGAATCCTAGATAGTTTGAAATGATGCAGAATAAAGTAAGAAGAACCAAGAAAATCAATAATAAGGGAAAATAACAGTGTAAAGAAAAACAACTTTGAAAGAATTAACTCTAGTCAATGTAACAACAAACCATATTTTCCACAGATCTATGATGAAGCATATTATCTACCTCCTGAAAGAGGAATGTTTGACTCTAGGTATGGAAATAGACATTCGTTTTTAGTCATGGCTTTCATTTTGCCTGACTATTTGTTACAAATTTGCATTTTCCTCTATGTTTTTAATTGAATTGGAATATATGTGCATGTGCTTAGAAGGATGCAGATTAATTGGACCTCTGCAACCCAAAAGGAATATGATTAATGTTTTGAAGAGAAATGATAATTTTTTTGGTGGATTAGATGTTTTATTTAAAACAACATAGAATATGAATAGATAGTGGTGAATAAAAAATACTAATAGTATTCTCTGAGTTTTAGGTTCAAGTCTGCCTAATATGACTCTCTTCCTCAAGAAAATTTCAGGTAACATAATAGGATTCTTGAACAAGAGGGGGAAAGATCTTATGTTAAAATACAGTTTTGACATAACATTCCAGAATGGTTACCTTCCTTCCTTCCTTCTTGGACCACTTTCCCCTAAAACATTCCTGGCTGTGATCAACATCTTAACCTTGAATTTCAAAAGAGAAAACATTGTCTCCAGGTGTGTCATGGTACCAATCACTCCAAATAGGTAGAAAAGCAATGATCTCATTAAGGCAAAAGTTAATTCTCATTAATAAGCTTCCTTAATTTCAAAGGAAGGCCATAGCTTTTGTTGTTCTACTTTTCTAAAGGGAAAGATCTAGGAAATGTGTTAGGCTAGAAAAGTATTATTTCTTAATATTTCTAGGGAAACTAAAAGGTTTTTAATATGCTTACACAATAGAATCAATTTTGGGAGTTTTTTGCTTCTGCATTATCCATTTATTTTATTGTAAATTGTATTTTTTTTCTTGGTTCTGTTCTCTTCTTTTTGTATCAGGAGTCATATTACTCTGAATTCTATATATTATTTCTTAATAGTATTTCTTATTATTAAGTAACATTCCATTTACATTTAGGTGGCAGAGTATATTTAGACATTCTCATGTCAATAACTGTCTACTTTAGTACCACAAAAAGTGATACAATTTTTTTGTGTGTATATGAGACCTTTCATTCTGCTTTTAACTTTCTCGGGATATATGTATAGGAATAATATCTATGAGTCAAAGAGTATAGAGATTTTAGTCATTTTCTTTGCATAAGTAGCATTTTCTTAGCATAATTCCAAATTGCTACCAAAAAAAAAGTTGGACCAAGTCTTTCTGTAGCACAATCCCAGACTTGTTTTAATTTGCATTTTTATTATTAGAGATCTTTAATATGCTTCTTAATAGTTTTAATTACTTTTTTAATAAAGTTTCTTTTGAGAATTATTTATTTACATAATTTGATCATTTATCCATTGGGGAATTCTTGTTCATATATGTGTTACTTACACAAACACATATGCACACATATATTGGATGAGACTCTTACTAATACAAATATTTTTCCCAATACACATTTTTAAAAATATTTGTTTATTTTTATCCTAGTTGCATTGGTATTAATTATACAAAACCTTTGCAGTTTTGTGTAACAGAAATAATAAAGTTTATCTTTTGTGATCTGTATCCCTTATTTAGATAAGAAATCTCCCTCCTAGTAATAGGTACCTGCTCTGGCCCTCTTCCAATTTTTTTAAGGTATGACCTTAATATTCAGATCATGTATCAATGCTGAACTTATTTTAGTATAAACTATAAGGCAGGGTTGTCAAAAACAAGAAAACAGACCTCATTGCAGTTCAAAATACTCCTGAATCAGATTAAACTATAACTATGAAATATTTCAAACAAATAAAAACACAATAGAACATAGATAATGTTAACATGTGGTATTCTAAGTCAGTATGCTGCTCCAGGAATCCTTATATATAGTTTGGTAGCCCCTTTTTCTTTTTGAGTTTGACACAACTGGTGTAAAGGATTGGTAAAAGCCTATTTTCTACACAACTGCTTTCCAGTTTTCTTAGTATTTATTGTCAAACAGGGAGTTCCTCCCCAAGGAACTTACGAGATAAAGTTTGTTGAACACTAAATTGTTGGGTTCCATCCTCCTCTAATCCATGCCCCTTCTTTACCTTCCTATTTTTTAACCAAAAACAAAGAGTTTCAATGAATTGACTTCACAGTATAATTCAAGGTGTGGGAATGCTAGTCTCCATTCATTCCCGGTTTTTTATACAGGTAGTGGTTAAAGTGCTGGACTTGGAGTCAATGAGACCTGAGTTTAAATTCTGCTTCAGTTACTATGTGGTCCTGGGCAAGACAACTTCTATCAGCATCATTTTCCTCCTTTGTAAAATCTGGATAATTAAAGTGCCTACTTACCAGGTTGTCAAAGCACTATGGGTGGCTTGGGAGGATCAAATGGGCTAATATTTGTAAAGTACTTTGCAAACTCAAGTGCTATGTTAATGCAGTTTTTTAAATTATTTCATTTGAAATTCTAGACCTTTTGTTCCTCCAAATGATTTTAAAATTATTTTTGTCTAATGATAACTTTTAACTAATAAATAACTAAATAATGTAGCATTTTGTAGATTTCAAAGTTCTTTAAATATGTTATCTCATCTGATTCTCACAATAGCCTTGTGAGAAAGATACTATTTTTATCCCCATTTTACAGATAAGGATACTGATACCAAGAGTTTAAATGATACATCTAGAGTCATATATCTAGCAAGTGTCATAGGCAGGATTAGAATACTTTTTGACCCCAACTCTAGAACTCTACTTACTACATAAACTAGCTGTCTATCTCTACAAGGCATCTCCTTGGTAGTTTGATTGGCAGGACTTATCTTTCTGAATAGCAGTGATTTTTATGCAGTACCAAATATTTAGATGGGCAGCTAGGTGGCACAGTTGATAGAATGCCGAGTCTGGAGCCAGGAAGACTCAAGTTCAAATCAGGCTCAGACACTTACTAGCTGTGTGGCCCTGAGCAAGTAACTTAACTCTCTTTGCCTCAGTTTCCTCATCAGTAAAATAAGCTGGAGAAGGAAATGCCAAACCACTACAGTATCTTTGTGAGGAAAAAAAACTCAAAAGGGGTCACAAAGAGTCAGACATGATTGAAACAACTAAACAAGTATTTAGATGCAAAAGGTATAGAGAGATGATTAAGTTGAACATGAACCAAGCATAAGATATAGAATTTTGCTTGTTTTTTAAAAATTTAATCTATAGTTTGACTCCTTCTCAATACTTAAAGTGCTTATGCTAATTCCATTTTAAATTAAGAATTTTTATTAATCAAATATTTTACTGTCTGTCCTACTGCTTAGGCTTTGGTTTTTGTTTACATATTACTCATTTTGCACAGGGGGCGAGGAAAGAATTAACAGCATAATGTGTCTTTAATGCTTTGCCAGGGCTCTCTGGGCTGAGCTATAAAACCAAGGTCTGTTAACCATAATTGGGAGCTAAAGTAATTCTGATTGTATTGGAAAGTCTTTCTGGAAAGAAATAACTGAAAGTAATGGAGTTGAGCATTTTGGCTATTGGTTGATGGAAGGCAGCAGTTCAATACAGACAACCAACATGAATGTTCATTAGAACCATAAGAACATTTAGCATGTTCTCTTTAAGGAGTGTACTAATCCTAACAACTTCATAATGGAATAGATTAGCATCATTATCAATTACTCCATATTTAGAAACTAAAGTAATTTATGATTGACAGTACAAAATCTGAAATTTAATGAGTGACACAATATGGATTAGAATAGAACCACATACCAGAGTCTAAAGGCTAGAAAAAAACCTGAAATATAATCCAGTACGATCATTTTCTGGGCAGTCCAATGTATAGACCAGAGCTTCTTAAAACTTTCTTCCACTCTGGACCCCTTTTCGATTTTGGCAGTGTTCTTTGATGTTGTGGGCCTAAGGACATGTGCAGTGCAAAGTGCACATGCTTTGTGTTCAGAACCAAGGCTGCAGTGAAGTTGGGTGATGCAACATGGTAAAGTGCTGCCAGAAGCACCTCAGATTTATTACGTGTTTGATTTTTAATTAATTTTTGGTTGTTGCGCATTCGAAAACCTTCTACTCTTGCCAAACTTTTTGAGACCCCATATGGGTTTAAGAAGCATTAGACTGTAGACCACTGGGCCACAGTGTCTCTGGAGTTTAATCCAAGCACATTTCTATAATTACATAAGAACACTGTTAAGAATGTGAAAGCTTGATTTAAAAAAAAAAAGGTCAGTTAGTAACTACTTTGAAATCTAAATGGAATACAGGAGGCCATGAGGCTTAGAGATACCATCTTTGCCACAGGCTTCCCATGAAGAGAAATGGTTCAGTTTCTTCTGCAAAGGAGATGCTGAAGAAAATAAGCCTTCATCCCTAAATTGGATCATCTTACAGTGAGACTGGTGAAGCAAGACCCAAGGGTACCAGAAGGCAGAACAAAAGCCTTACACTTTTAGCTACATCACTCCCTGAATAATACTACACCTGTGCTTTGAAATAAGTTTTGAATTGGGACAACCACTAAAAGAAGCCAAGTCACTGAACTTTCTATCAGAGCCCACAGAGAATTGGAACAGGAAATGACTTGCTTGAAGGGAAGGAAAATCAAAATCCCTTGGACTTCATTGCTGTGTCTAATTAATTCAACATTGGTGATTCAAAATATTCCATAATAAAAAAATCAAATGAGCTGTGAGAGGTGGGAGAATAATAATCAGGGGATTGACTGATTTTCTTTAACCCTCTCAATTATTTGTAGTAATAGTTTTAAGACAGGCCTGAAACCCCTAACTAAGTTTTGTGATCTGGGTTGGACTAATTCCACATTTGACTGTGCCTACTCCCACAACTTAGTGGAAAGAAAGCAAGCAATTGCTGTTGCTTCATCTCTATCAGAAGAATGAGAGTACATGCAAGTTACCCCACAGGCCTGATGCCTGGCTTCCCTATTGCACCCTCCAATGCAGAAACATTTTCCTCCTTTAATCTTTCAGTTGCTCTCAAATCCCAACGACAGAGATGTGAACTGAAAGAATTCCAGGTAAAATATTAATGTATAAACTGCTGGTTTTATAAAATGTCAGTGTCCCTGCATGGGGGCAAAAGATAAGAAAACCATTATCCTCACTAAAGGAACAAATATGGGAAATATTGTTTTTTATTTATTAATTGTTGATAGGCTAATTCATACTATTTAAAACAGATGACAAAGACAGTCTTTTTGTGAATCTAACAAATTATCCAGTTTATATGCAAATTTCACAGATATTATATGTATTGGATGTTGCAGGTTGGTGTAGTAAATTGGGAGGCAGCTTTATAATTAGAAGACTTTGATTCAAGTCCACCTCTGAAATGCGCTGAGCAAGTCACTTAAACTCTCAGTGTCCCAAGCAATTATTTTATTCTATATAAATTGCAGAGAAGTTGCTTTTCTGCAATAGTAGAGGGAGTTTTCTCACTGAGGAGCTTCCTAATGTGAATGAAAACTTCAGTCCTGATAAATAAACAAACGAATGAATGAATGAACAAAAAAAACAAAGAAATAAATAATCCAAATTTAGAAAAGGTAGCTGTTAAAAAAAATTAAAAAAAAGAAAAGGTAGCTGTTGCTTCCATCTTTTGGCTTGTAGGAACTTTAGATGCATTCTCATTATTTGCTGCTACCTCATTATTGTGAAACTTTGGGATGAGTTATCTGGAAGTGTAGGGTATAATTTCAGCTCCTGCATGTCATTCAGGGAGAGTACTGAGGGAATAACCATGTGGATTCATTTAATGGAAAGAATGTCATATGAATGGGCCCCAGAATCTAAGTGAAGTTACATGTCATGCATTTTACCAAATCTGCCAAATCCTGGAAGGAACCTTGTGCAGAAATCAGTGTCAGGATATTAGCAAAACCATCTGGAAAGCCAGTTTGCAGACACCACGCACATATTCCAAATCCATTAATTTGTAATGTGATGATGTGACTACATGCTCACTTTCCTATAACATTTCTGCAGAATTTATACCCTTAGTTAAGTGAAGATCAATTCTTCTTTATTAGGTTTAGAAGGGGAAAAAAGAGATCATTCACTACATCTTCCTAGAAAACGTAGGTATGTTTCCTGTTCCTTTCCTAACATGTCAGTCATTTTCCTTTGCTGAAGTTAGTTGTAGTTAGTAATTAGAAATGGCAATAGGAGCAAGCAGAAACAGATGTTCTGACAAAAGAGAAGAGTTTCAACCACAGAGTGATAGGAAGATAGTAAATAGTGATAGGAGGTTATGATATGTACACTGGTTGTAGGGGAAAATAGATAAATCATCTGTACCTCAAAATTTTAGCCCTTAAGAGAGAAGGCAAAGGATAATGGCATGTTGGTATGGGTATTTACAAAGATGAGGGCCATCTGTGTTGCCTCCAAGTATAGAACCCATGAAAACATAAAATCTCTCCAGTATGTATTGAGGGAATAGGGAAATGGGAGAGGGTAGGGAATAGAGTAGCCACAGTGATTGTCCATTAGTAGCCCTTGAAGACCTCAGTATGCCATTCTAAATGTATACCAACCAGCACAGTTTAACAGACTGGGAGGATGAAACATTCTCTGGACAGGTCGTGATAGACTAGAGCCAATATTAAGTGCAAAATTTACATGACCCAGTGACATGTATTGGCAGAAGCTATCTTGCAATGTCGATACCAGTTGTCATCTGGGCAAAGGCAAAGGAACTTAGGAGAGAAAAAAAAACAAAGCCTGTAAAAAACTAGAAAGGGACAAGAAATATCTATCTATACATATGAAAGGAGAGCACTGAGAAATATTAATGGACTAAGGCATTATTGGTTCATCTGCCCTGAATGATAATCATCACCATTATTTTTATAATCACAAGGAAAATAGTTGCTCACAATTACTCAGACATAACATTAATCCATAAAAATCTAAGAGTTTTTAATTGTCACCAAAATGTAATAATAAAGACATCACTTATAATCTCCAAGCAATGTAAAATAAGACATTTATAAATTATCCAGACCTAGCAGAAAAAGTAAAAATAATGTGTGAATAGGATGATATATATATGTGTGTATATATATATAAAATCTCCATTATCCTATTATTAGAGTTGTCACAAAGATTATTTCAATGAACCTACAGAGTTTACATTCATTTTTTATTTTATTTTTTATTAATTTATTTTGATTTATCAACAATCACTTCCATAAGCTTTTGAGTTTTTAAATTTTTCTCCCCCTCCTTTCCTTCCTCCCTCCCCAAGATGGTGCCTGATCTGATATAGGTTATACATACACATCCCTATTGACCATATTTTCACATTAGTGATGTTGTAAGGAAGAATTAGAACCAATAGGAGGAACCACAAGAAAGAGGAAACAAAAGAGAAGAAAAAAAAACAGCAAATAGTATGTGAGCTTACATTCTAACACTTTTATTCAACTGCAAAAAGCAATCATTTTTATTTACTTGTTCAGTAGACTATAGTACATTCAATATAAAGCAGGAATATTAGGCTAACAACTTGTTCTATCTCTATGTGGACTTCAACAAGGATAAGAAGAATCAGATTATTACTGTTGTTAATGATGATGATAATGATGATGATGATGATATCTTACATGTATATAAGGCTTCAAAGATTTCTATTTCTTTCTTCTTTTCCACTTTCTTTCCTTCCTCCCAAATTGGGTGCCCCTATCTTGCCCAGGCTGGAAGTACAGTGGGCCTGATCCCATTGCTTCTAAGCAGGGATGATTTGACCTGCTCTGTCTCTGACTTGGGTTAGTTTGCCTCTCTTAAGGCAGCCTGGTTTGCCTCCTATTCCTGGGGTCTCACCATATTAGTGCTGGATTTAGTGCAAACACTCAGTTGTAACGCTACTGAATTTCAGAACTCTCAAGCTCAATCAATCTGCCCACCTTATTTTCCCCAGTATGAGAGATTATAGGCATGTACCACCATACTCATCTACTTTATAATTTTCAAAACACTTTCATACAAACTATTTTGTTTGAGCTTCACAAATTGATTTCTTGGCTGAAAACATTAATAGTTAATTGCTTTGCACTTAAGATCAGGGTGTAGGCACTGGAAATACAGTGCTGAAGAACAAGTAGTCCCTACCCTCAAAGATCTTCTAATTTACTAGATGAGATATGACATATGCATAGATAAGCATAATATAAGATAGAAGGTGGTATGGGGAAAGGAGCATGTCAGACAAAGCACTCCATTTTTTCCCCTGAGGACAGAGATATCACTTTTAGCTGGTCCTTAAGGAAAGAACACTATTTCAATAAGTAGAGATGAAGAAGGGGTATATTACAGTTATTGGGGAGAGCCAGTGCTAATTTATAGAGCTCAGACAAAGAAAATAAGACCTGGGTACAGTTAGTGCTTCATTTCAGTTGGTCCATGAAATTTATGAAGGGGAATAATATAAAATAGGTTGGAAAGACACATTAGAGCTATAAGAAGCATCTTGGTGCAGTGTAATGAGTACTAATCGATAATCAGGAAAAGCTTGAAATTAAATCTCACCTCTATTACAAAGTCATGAGCAAATTACCTGGGACAACAATATAAATTAATGTGTTGACTTATACAGTACACCTTGCCACTTTCTACATCTTAAATTTTTTTATATGCAATATGTCCTCTTCTTGCTGTAAGCCCTTATTTCACATGATCGGCACTGTCTTCATCAGATTTTGACTTATATTCTTTAATTCTGCATCATAAAACTATATTTATCACATTGTATATTAAGTATGCCTATGATAAACACTCCATTTTCCCCACATGCATTTCTCAAATGAATATAGAACAAAGAATTCTTTATCATTTTTTCCAAAAAATTCAATTTTTCACCCTCTTGCACCATACTAATTGGAAAAAAGACAAAATCTTGTAACAAATATGCACAATTAAATGAAGCAAATTCCTATATTCAAAAATTTATATCTGTTTCTGCTGTTTGACTCTATCACCTATCAGGAGAAAGTTTCTTAGGCCACAGGCTTTCTTTTTATTACTATTACCAATTCTATCATTCTTATTGTTTTTAGTATTTTTTCATTTAACAATACCTGCCCTATCTCTTTTCCCATCTCTACACCCTTCCTCCCACACTACCACTGGGGAAAAAATAAACCATCAAACAAAACAAATTCTCACACTGGCCACGTCAAAAAATGCATGTCTAGTCCATCACCTCTCCATCAGGAGGTGCACAATATCCTAAATCACCAATCTTCTGGAACCATGGTTGATCATTGCACTGATCAGTGTTCTTGTATTCCAAAATTGTTCATTTGTGCAATGTGGTTATTATAGTATAAACTATAATGCTGGTTCTGTTCCTTTCACTCTAAATCATTTCAAAGTGAGGGTCAAGTAATGCTCACTTACCACCTACAACCCCTTCCTTGTTAGCACAGACTTTTATTCAGACCCCCTAATGATGTGAGATAATGTCCATTCATTCCTCCCCTTTTCTTCCCTAGTTTATCTTTTTCTCTCTCCTTGTCCTTTCTCCTTTTAAGATCATCAAAATGTAACAAAGGTATCTGGGCAACGTGCCCTGAGGATTCTGGGCACTGAGTGCCCCAGTCCCCAAGTTGCTGAACTGGGCTAGGATTGAGTCCAAGATCAACTCTGGGTGTCCTGCCCTGCAGACCTAGCTCATAACTCTGGGCTCTGCATCTAGGCTCCTGGCCCCTGTGGGAGATCTTTCACTGTTGGATTGGGCATGGAACTGAGCTGTGTTCGGCTCTGGGCTTCTTGCCCTGCTGGCCTAGCTACTTAGCGCTGGCCACTGAGTCTATGTTCCTTCCCCTATTTGCTAGAAACTGAATCCAAAACCAATTCTGGACTGACCTTGCTGGAAGCTCTGAGTATCCCTCTGGTATGGCCAGAGGGGATGATGGATTGAGAGGGGTTTTCAATAGAGTTTAAATCAGGCAAGTTCCCAGATCACTGAAGCATGATTGCATGTTTATTTCCATCTCTTGGATAAATTTCTTAACCTTTCTTGACATATGGCCTGGTGCAAGTTCATGCTGCAATATTTTATCTCTAATTCGAAATTTCTGTTTTTCTGGAATGGTCATACATATAAACATATGCTATATATACGTATATATATTATGTGTGACGTGTGTGTGTGTGTGTGTGTGCAGAGTTCATCATTTCTCCAACAGTGTTAATACTTCCAGGCTCACCTGAAGTAAAAACAAGAAAAAATCCCCCCAAAGTTTTGAGGGTGGATACTTTATAGTGTGATGAAGATGTCCAGATCTTTCATCCGACAATAGGTTTTATATCCTTCACCATTTTAAGAATTTATGCTAGGGAAAAGCTTGCTCCAAAGTAGAACCATTCTTCTTTATCATCAGAAGATGCTATGTTAGCAAATATAACATAAGGCTGCAATTTTCTCCTAGTTCTCTTTAATATCTGGCATTTAAAGAACTACGACAGGGCATTCAAATCACATCTTTCTCATGATGATAAAATTTAAAATCCTATTTAGTTATATACTAAAGTCTTTTGGTAGTGATATTTCATAGTTTGGGTTATATTGTTTACAATATACTTCAGAACTTCTAAGTGACTTTCTTTCTTGCCAAAACTATCTCTTTCACTTGTACACTTGATTCAGACTCTTTCATCTCTTCTGCCAACCTGCCCCATGGGTTATGCCCTTCCTCTTTATTTTCAGTCTCTCCTCTAATTGTTACTTAGCATCAACTGCCTAGAAAGGTACTCAGGTCCCCATATCCTAAGGGAGGAGGCTAAGATGGAGATTTTCCTTGACCCTGACATCCACTTAATCTGTTTTCCTGTATCTTTCTTCTTATCCTCTGCTACACACCTAAAAATAATACATCTACTCTTCTTTCCACTTAGCTATCTCCTGTTCTTTCCTCAGTCCATTCCCAATTGCCAGAAGTTACATTATGTCAGTGTTAATAATGCCTCTGCAAAGAAAGTCCATACAGGCATGTTCCTAATATCTTATCTTCCTAGTTTTTATCCCATATTACTTTTTTTCCATAAATTATATACTGTAGGCAAACTGCACTACTCTCTATCCCCTGAACATCCATGGCACCCTCACACATCAAAGCCTTTACTCAACCATTTTCCTTTTCTGGAATGTCCTCCCTTTCCTTCCTTGCCTGTTGAATTCTTAACCAATGCAAACGACACCTCCTTCATGAGGCCATCCCTCATCTTTCTGGTTAGAAACGCCCTTTTCTTCTCAGACCTCACATAGGAGAGGGTTTTTATTTATCATACCCTATTGTGTACTATACCTCTCCGTGTTATCTCCCTTCTAGAGTATAAGGTCTTTGTGAGTAAAAACTATCTAATCTAAATTGTGTACATCCACCAGTACTCAGCACACAGTAGGCACTACATAATTTTTTTGTAATTATAAAACCAATGTCTTATTTCCAGACCATAACTCTAGCCACTAGATTCGGAAACAGTGTTGTTTTTAGAAAATATAAAAAATTGGGGCGGAGCCAAGATGGCAGAGTAAAAGCAGTGACTTGCTTGAGCTCTCCCACAAACCCCTCCAAATACCTATAAAAATTAGCTCTAAACAAATTCTAAAGCAGTAAAACACACAAAAAGACAGAGCGAAACAGATTTCCATCCAAAGACAGCCTGAATGGTTGATCAGAAAGGTATATCGCGCCTGATGGGGAGAGGAACGCAGCAAACCTGTAGCAGGCTTCTGAGGACTGAATTGCAGGCAGCTGTGGAAGTTTCCAGACTTCTCAACCCACGAATGCCAAAGACAACTTAGAAGGTCAGTGGGAAAAGTCTGTTTCTATGGTGGTGAGAGAGGAGTGCTGGGTCCCAACCCCATTCCCCAAGCTAGGCCCAGAGCAGTGGCTGCTTCCTGAGCTTCCGGCCCACAGACTGAGGGGGAATCGAGTGGCTGATCAGAGGGGGATTTCAGGGATCTCTCTGTTGGCGCAAGATTCTCTTGCTTTGCCCGTGCTTGGATCTGGGTCATGGTTCAGGGTGGCGGTCCTGGGGCGAGGAGGAGCTAGTAGTGGCTGTGGAGAGGAAACCCTCCTTACAGTTCCAAGACAGAAAAGAGTGCTCGTAGACCAGACCACAGGCCAGGAAAGGAGTAAACACCTCGCCCTTGATCATAACCCCTTGGAAGAACTGAAAATTTACAGGTCCCTAGAAGTATCTCTGAAAACAGCTGCACAAAACCCCTGAACCTTGACTCCTACCTTAACAGAGTCTATAACTCAAGTAACTGGCTGAGATCATGAGCAAGCAGCACAGAGACAGTCAGACTATATTATCATACTTTGGTGACAAAGAAGATCAAAACATGTAACCAGAAGAAGACAACAAACCCAAAGCTCCTACATCCAAACCCTCCAAGAAAAATATGAATTGGTCCCAGGCCATGGAAGAGCTCAAAAAGGATTTTGAGAAGCAAATAAGAGATGTAGAGGAAAAACTGAGAGTGATACTAAAGGAGACCCAAAAAAATACTGAAGAAAATAACACCTTAAAAAATAGCCTAACCCAAATGGCAGAAGAGGTCCAAAAAGCCAATGAGGAGAAGAATGCCTTCAAAAACAAAATTAGCCAAATGGAAAAGGAAGTCCAAAAGATTACTGAAGAAAATATTTTCTTAAAAATTACAATGGAGAAATTGGAAACTAGGGACAATTTGAGAAATCAAAGCACTGTAACACTAATCAAAAGGAAGGGAAAAATAGAAGAGAATGTGAAATATCTCATTGGAAAAACAACTGATCTGGAAAATAGATCCAAGAGAAAGAACTTAAAAATTATTGGACTATTTGAAAGTCATGATCAAAAAAAGAGCCTAGACATCATCTTTCAAGAAATTATCAAGGAAAATTGCCCTGATATTTTAGAACCAGAGGGCAAAATAGAAATTGAAACAATCCACCGATCACCTCCTAAAAGAGATCCCCAAAGGAAAACTCCTAGGAATGTTGTAGCCAAATTCCAGAATTCCCAGGTCAAGGAGAAAATATTGCAAGCAGCCAGGAGGAAACAATTCAAGTACTGTGGAAACACAATCAGGATAACACAAGATTTAGCAGCTTCTACATTAAGGGTCCAGAGGGCATGGAGTATGATATTCTGGAGGGCAAAGGAGATAGGACTACAACCTAGAATCACCTACCCAGCAAAACTGAGTATAATCCTTCAGGGTAAAAAATGGTCATTCAATGAAATAGAGGACTTTCAAGCATTCCTGTGGAAAAGACCAGAGCTGAATAAAAAATTCGACCTTCAAATACAAGACTCAAGTGAAACATGAAAGAGGTAAACAGGAAAGAGAAATTATAAGAGACTTATTAAGGTTGAACTGTTTACATTCCTACAGGGAAAGATGATATTTGTAACTCATGAGTCCTTTGTCAGTATTAGGGTAGTGAGAGGGAAAAAATATGTGTATGGATAGATAGATAGAGGGCATAAGGTGAGTTGAAGATGAAGGGGTGATATCTGGAAAATAAAATTAAGGGGTGAGAGAGGATTATACTGGGAGAAGGAGAAAGGGAGAAGTAGAATGAGGCAAAATATCTCACACAAAACAGACAAGAAAAGGTTTTTACAATGGAGGGGAAATGGGGGAAGGTGAGAGGGAATGAGTGAATCTTATTCTCATAGGATTTGGCTTAAGGAGGGAATAACATACACAATGGGGTATGGAAATCTATCTTACCCTACAGGAAAATAAGGGGGGAAGGGGACAAGAGAGCAGGGGGTTGATAGAGGGGAGGGCAGATTGGGGGAGGGGATAATCAAAAGCAAACACTTCTGAGGAGGGACAGGGTCAAAAGAGAGAATAGAATAAATGGGGGGTAGGATAGGATGAAGGGAAATATACTTAGTTTTTCACAACAGGACTACTATGGAAGTGTTTTGCATGACTACACATCTATAACCTGTATTGAGAAGCTTGCCTTTTCAATGAGGGTGGGTGAGGAGGGAGGAAGGGAGAAAATTTGTAACCCAAAGTTTTAAAAACACATGTTAAAAAATAAAAAAAACATTAAAAATTTTTAAAAAATTAAAAAAAGAAAATATAAAAAAATTTAAATTAGCATTTTAAAGAATTTAGATAACATCTGCACAGAAAACTCCTGGGTTTTCATCCAGATCCTTGGTATTCATTATAACTAAATTATGGCTTTGGACAAGATAAACAAATTTAGTTTTAGTCATTACTCTATCTTTATAGTCTACAGTAATTATTGCTCAATTAGCCTCTGGTACGGTACATTGGAGTGTGTCTAATGGTTTCCAAAAGAGGAAGATATGCCCTTCACCTGAGTATTAGAATAATATTGATGAAATAAAATGTTCTTCTCATACTATGGTCTAAAGAAAAGGGATGAATAACAAAAATGCTTTGTTTCTAGTTTCTTGAACTCCCTCTTCAGATATTCCACAGGAAATTTTGACCCCTTTTCACCCTTTTTTTTTTCATAAATTTCTAGCTGACCCCTAGAATGATTGGGCTATTGGCACCATGTATATTCATGTGCTGAATACTTAAACAAAAAGAATGCTCCTTCTTGTAACAAATTTCCTTTCCAACGATGAAAGGTTTTGTGTTGGTGCGGGTTGATACCCTGGAGTGATCTGGGCATAGAGATTGACTGTACTTTTTCCTAATATAACCAGTTCTGAATTCCTTTGTCAATCAGTCAAGAATAATCATTTTAACACCATGCCCTGTGCTAAGCCCTAGAGATAAAAAAGAAAGGCAAAAAACAGTCCTGCCTTCAGAGGAATATACGCATGTTTTAACGGAGAAGACAACCTATTACTAGGTGCACACAAATAAATACAGATTAGATGGAAGGTAATCAGAGAGAGGAAGGTACTAACAGCAAAGAGACCAGGAAAGGTCTCCTGTAGACTCCTGGGACTTGAAGTGAGTCTGGAAGAAAGATCAGGGAAACAAGGATTCAGAGGAGAGGAAGCGGAGTCGTCTAGACGTAGGGAGCAGCCAGTGCAAAGGCACAGAGAAGGGTGATAGAGTACCATGTTTGAAGAATGAAAGTGGGCCAGTGTATCTAGATCTCTGAGAATGCAGAAGGGAGAAAAACATAAAATGACTGAAGAAGGAGCCAAGTCATGAAGAGCTTTAAATGCCAAATAAAGGATGTTCTATTTGATCCTGGAAGTAATAGGGAGCTACTGAAACTCACCGAGCAAGGGACAACATGGTCAGATCTATGCTTTAAGAAAAACATCTTGGCAGCTGCCTGAATGAAGGATTCGAGTAAGGAGAGAAATGATGTAGGGAGACCAGTTAGGATGTTGCAATAGTCCAAGTTAGAGGTGATAAAGGCCTGAACTATGGCTGTGATTATGTGAGTAGAGAGAAAAGGCTATATACAAAAAACATTATGAAGGCAGAAATTATAACATTGGGCAAAGGAGTGGGACATATGGGACATGTGGGACAACTGAGAGTGAGGACTGAAGGATGATACCAAGGATCAGTTCAGGTGCCTGGGAGGATAATAGAGCCTTTAATCATACTAAGAAAGTTGGGAAGAGGAGGGAATTTGAGGGGAGAAACAACGAGCTCCTTTTTGTCAACTTAGATTCCAGGATAAACTACAAGGCAGCCATGATCACAATATGGCTAGGCTTCCCAGTTCATAACCTTCTTTGTTTACTCTCAAGTTTTCTCTTAGGCTTCCTCCCCATCCAATCAGGCAAATCAACCAATCACCAAACAATAAACACATATTTAGAGATTACTAACGTGACAGGCATTGTGTGCTAAGTGCCGATGATACAAAGAGAAAACAAAAATAGACCTGGCTATCAAGAAGCTTATATTTTACATTTGACCCATTTTTCCTCTGCAATGTCTCTCAGTTTTATTTGTTCCAGTTTTCATAGGTACCCTAACTCAGGTCCCCATCACCTCAGACTAGATAGTCTCTGAGGTCCCTTCCACCTTTTAGAAGCTTTGATATCATCCAACCTAATCATTTAATATTCCCTATTTTCCTTCATGGGCGGCTAGATGGTGCAATGCATAGAATGCCCAGGACCTAAAGTCAGAAAGAATGATCTTCCTGAGTTCAAATCTGGCCTCAGATACTTACTAGCTGCGTGATGTTGGGCCAGTCGCTTAACCCCTTTTGGCTCAGTTTCCTCATCTGTAAAATGAGCTGGAGAAGGAAATAGCAAACCAGTCCAATATCTTTGCCAAGAAAACCTCACAAGAGTCATAAAGGGGACTGAAACAACTGAACAATATTACCCTTGCAACAGGTAAGTAAACTTCCTTACTGTATGTCTTTTTTAAAAAAAATTATCATTCAATAATTCTATTAAGAATTTGTTAAGCACCTAATATGTGTCAGGTGCTAGGGAAACATTTTAAAGAATGAAACAATCCCTACTTACAAGGAACTTACATGCTAATGGGGGAAACATGACTTTCTAATTACTGTCTGCACTCTTAATATACCCTACTGCAATTCAAACCCATATTCTCTGACTCCAAATCCAGTCTATCTTCTTTCCATTTTACTCAGTGGAAGACATGCCTATCAGTCCCCTGGAGTTAGAACTGGTCACTGCATTGATAACAGGGCTATCACTGAAGTTTGTTTTCTTTGATATTGATGTGGTCGCTGTGAAATAATTTTCCTGGTTTTACTTACTTTGCTGTGCATTCATTTATAGACATCTCAATTTTCTCTGAATTCTTCATATTTAATATGTGTGTCATGACAATATTCCCCTATATTCATATACCAAAATTTGTTCCCATTTACCACCTTGCTGAACTCTTCACGTGTCTTGCCTATTCTTGCTTCTGCGCATTGGAAATGTGCAGCTACTTCATTAGGTTTTATTTCCATGCATGACTGTATTAACTAATATGGTAAGATTTCTTTTTTTTTCTTTTTTAGTTTGCAGTGATCAATATTTGACTAATGGGTTAATTGTCAAAGGACTGGTCAAATCATTTTAGTGACTCCCAAACTGGATATATTTGATTTTAGTGAATGTAAAATAGATATATTTATGTAACACTTGCACGAGTACTGATTTCCTGGGCATCTGAAACACAGAGTTCAGAAACAAAGGTCAAGAAACATGAGTGCTGTGTATGTGACAATGTGAGGGACTATGGTCTAGTTTCAGTCACAGGAGAAAAATATAGGAAAATATGTTTTTCCCTCATTACCATTGTTTCCTTGTTAGCATTTTAATGTAAAATTGTTTAATTAGAACTCAAAATTTACCCACAATGAACTCCAATAAGGGAGTGAGCCATTTGATGTTTGAACAAATTTTAAGCCAGATGAGCAAAGCTATTGACATTTGAAAATAGGGTATGAAGATTCAATTACATTTTAAAGTGTAGTCTACTAGAGATGTTCATACTGTGTATGTAAAATTGAATACAAAGAGAATTTAATCAAAATGCTAGCTACTAGGTACAAGATTGTTTCTCAGGCATGGATGGAGAAAAGGGTGGGAAATTACATCAATACAATGTCAAGAGCTCTAAAATAAAATGTTAAAAATTAGGTTATCTGCTAGGTAAATTTCATAGTCCATAGAAAGCCCTTTTCAGGTACATCAGTGGTCATTGTTAGATGTGTTCAGAACCAAAATATTGAATACAACTGATTGCATATTTTCATGAACTTGAATGCAACTTCATTTTGTCACTAACATTTTTGATTTTACATTTGGAACCAGAGCATCGCATACTTCAATTTTGTTCTGAATGTTTCTAATATATATTGAATGATTTGCATGCATCCATGAAACTGAACTATACCACAGCACCTGACATAAGAAATACTGCATAATTTTAGTTAGACTCAATAAATACCATCATTTCTTTTAAAAACACAAGAATATGTTCATATATTATTTTTCTTTCACTGGGGAAAAGAAAAGTAGAAGAATTGCACTTGGTGCAATTGAGATTTGAGAATTCTCAATGAGAATTTTCTGGTACATAATTATTCACTAACATCATTTTTGAAGGTGATAAATCATTAAACATATGCTGGGGAACTTTCAGTGGTTGGTGAAGAGGATGAAATTGATGAGCCCAGATGGGCCCTCAGCACTAACGGCATAAGCCTAAGATGGTTCAAATTTAATGAGGTCTGCTGTTAGCTAAGAGGCTGATGGGATTTATGTGGAGGAAGAGTCAGTGGATAGGGACGATCTCAAAGGTAATCTCATCCAGGGACTTCTAAAACCTGACATTGGCTGTGATGAAGTACAGTATAATTCCAGATCTACTTTAGAAAATGTCACATATATCAATTATCAGGATTATTGACAGGATTTGAAAAACACAGTTGTCTATGGAGCATAATCCATAAAAATATTCCGTTATTTCAGATTTGGTAAGAAGTTGGAATTTGTATATGTGTGTGTATATATGTATGCATGTGTGGAATTGTGTTGATGTGTACGTGTGAAGATTTTGTGAAACTGTGTTTTTGTTGGTGAGGATGTCTATGGCTATGCTGTTGTTTTTAATCATTTCAGTCATGTCCAACTCTCCGTAACCCCTTGTGGGCAAAGATACTGGAGTGATTTGCCATTTCCTTCTCCAGCTCATTTTACAGATGAGGAAACTGAGACAAACAAAGTTGAGTAAATTGCCCAGTGTCACAAAGCTAGTAAGTGTCAGAGGCCACATTTGAAATCAGGAAGATGAGTCATCCTGATTCCAAGCCTCCAGCACTCCATCCATTGCACTACCTAGTGGCCCATGTTGCAGTTAACTGCTTTAATTGTCTCAGTGTTAGTTCCTTATTCCTTTCTTTATCTGATCTTTTAAAAATGATTCTTGGTAAAGTTATTATGGCATAAGTGCTAAAAATAAAGACTAGCTTTTAAAGAAAATCTGATCCCATGATGGTACATGGGGAATACTATGTGTAATATCCATTGGGGTTTTTAATATGAGAATACACTTTACATCAACCACTTTATGAGGAAGTACGATGACAAGTATGCTGTTCTCTACATCTGTGGACAGAAGCTGAAGCTAATTTTAATAGATTTTTCCCAAGATAGGCTAAACCCACAATATCAAAATAAATAGTCAATTTGGTCAATTAGAGTTGCTAATGTTTTAAAATCAGTTCACTGAGCACAGTCAAACTGGTTAGTCCATGTAAACAAAAACAAAATTTTGGTTTGATGCACCAAATCTTTGCCTTTTCTTCTAGATTGCTCCTTGTTTTGGGTGAACATGGCAACCATCTACTTGCATGGTGAGTAAAATAGTGATGTTTGAAAGTGACAGTTATACAGTAACAAGATCACATATTTCAAGATGGAAGGGATCTTAGAGGTCATAGAATCCAAAACCCTTAGTTCAAAGATGAGGAAACTGAGTTCTGAAGAGTTTCAATGACTTGATAAAAGTTAGTATTTGAAATGGATATCCTGACTCCAAATCCAGCTCTTCCCACTGTACTACCCAATTAAGAAAGGGCAGAGATAGTGTTGACCAACTACTATCACAGCCCATGCCTTCCCCTATTCTGCCTGGCTTAACAAAGAAAGGACCATTATAAGATTCTTATCCTTACCTTTTCTTTTCTGTGCTTTTCCACCCCTATCCAGGCATTTTGGTTTTGATAATTTTGATGAACTTTGTGTTCTTAGAAATTGACCTGAACTCATTGGCTTTGAAATTCTGACATTGGTATATCTGGAGGATATTTGAATGGAGTATTTTTAATACTTAGTTTATTTTTAATTTTCAATATGCACTTCCATAAGATTTTGATTTTAAATTTTCTCCCCCTTCTTCTCCCCCCCTCCCCAAGACAGCATGCAATCTGATATGGTCTCAACTCATACATTCATATTAAGCATATTTTCATATTAGTCATGATGTAAAGGAGAATTAGAACTAATGGGAGGAACCAAGAGAACGAAGCAATAAAACAACAAAAGAAAAGGAGAGCAAAGTATATATTTCCATCTGCATTCAGACTCCACAGTTCTTTCTCTGGAGGTGGATAGCATTTTCCATTGTGAGTCTTTTGGGGTTATCTTAGATCCTTGCATTGCTGAGAAGAGCTAAGTCTATCAAAAATCAGTCATCCCATAATGTGGCTGTTACTGTGTACAATGTTTTCCTAGTTCTGCTCATTTCACTCAGCGTCAGTTCATATAAGTCTTTCCAGGTTTTTCTGAAGTCTGCCTGCTCATCATTTCTTATAGCACAATAGTATTCCATTACATTCCTATACCACGACTTGTTCAGCCTTCCCCTTCAGCATCCTCTCAATTTCCAATTTTATGCCACCACAAAAAGAGCTACTATAAATATTTTTGTACATGTGGGGCCTTTTCCCATTTGTATGATCTCTATATCTTCTAGGGATATAGCCCTAGAAGTGGTATTGCTGGGTCAAAGGATATGCACAGTTTTATAGCCCTTTGGGCACAGTTCCAAATTGCTGTTCAGAATAGTTGGATCAGTTCACAATTCCATCAACAATGCATTCGTGTCCCAATTTTCCCACATCTTCTCTAACATTTATCATTTTCCTTTTCTGTAATATTAGCCAATCTGATAGATGTGAGGTGATACCTCAGAGTTGTTTTAATTTGCATTTCTCTAATCAATAGTGATTTAGAACATATTTTTTCTTACTTTTTTCATATAGTTTTAATTTCTTCATCTGAAAACTGCCTGGTCATATCCTTCATATCATTTATCAGTTGGAGAATGACTTATATTCTTATAACTTCGACTCAGTTCTCTATACATTTTAGAAATGAGGCCTTTGTCAGAGACACTGGTTGTAAAAATTGTTTCCCTTTCTGCTTCCCTTCTGCTCTTGGTCGCAATGGCTTTGTTTGTGCAAAAACTTTTCAATTTAATGTAATTAACATTATCCATTTTGCATTTCATAATGTTCTCTATCTCTTGTTTGGTCATAAATTTTTCCCTTCTCCATGGATCTGATGGGTAAACTATTCCTTGCTCTCCGAATTTGCTTATAGTATCAGTCTTTATATCTAAATCATGTACCCATTTTGACTTTATCCTGGTATAGGGTGTAAGATGTTGGTATATGCCTAGTTTTTGCCATACTATTTTCCAGTTTTCCCAGGAGTTTTTGTTAAATAGTGAGTTCTTATCCCAGAAGTTGGAGTCTTTGGGTTTTGAATGGAGTAGTTTAAATGCCTGCACACTTAAATTGTTGTTCTTATGCAATAATTTGAGCATTCTACAAATTTCCAATTTTTTAAAACTCCATTCTGAAATCTGAATATTGGATAGTTCTACCCACTCTAATGGGTTTTCAGGTGATCTCAATCACAGCTGGATACATTACAGGGAGCCAATAAGTGATGTTTGGATTTCAAATCGAATTGGGTTTCAGACCCTTAGCTCTAAACTGACTAAGAAACTTCTAACAATCCTCTGTCACATCAACTTTACTAAATGCCTAGAATGTATTTGAAGTACTCTCAACGACTGGGAAGGATCATGGAATCACAGAATTTCGAAGTAGAAAGTCAAAGAATGCTGGATTTGAAGTCAGAAAATCCTAGATTCAGCTCCTATTTTTGGTGTCATAATGCCTGTGTGGCCCTGAATAAATCACTTAACCTTTCTAGGATTAGTTTTCTTACTTGTACAATGAGAAGCTGGGCCATCCCATCCAGCTCTAATTCTCTGACCCATTTAGTCTAATCCTTTTATTTTACAGATGTGGAAAATGAAGTGGAAGGGAAGGCTGCTATGTGACTGTGAGAAAGTCACCTCACATCTATGAACTCCCATTTTTTTCCTCTGTACAATTTGGGTAATATCTGAACTACCTTAATTCCCAATTCAACTCATCATAATGTATTATGTACAGTGTAATGTGCTAGGTGCTGAGGATAAAGAGAACAAAGGGAAAAGCAGTTCTTGCCCTTGAGAAAGTACTTTCACCTTCACAGGGTTGACGTGAGTTTGAATGAGATGATGTCTGAAAGTGCTTCCCAAACCATAAACCATAAAACACTACAAAATGTGAGCTATCATTCTCTTTACTATTAAGAGAGGCAGCAGAAGGAATGGATAGAGAGCCAGCCTTGCAATCTGGAAGATCAAGGGTCATTTCCTGTCTCTGATACATAAGGAAACTCTCTTGGACTATAAATTGCAAAGAACTTTTAGATGATGTTACTAATTTCCATCAGTGGAGGGTATTTCCACACTAGGAGCTCCCCTCACCAAGGGCAGCTACATGGCACAATGGATAAAATGCCAGGCCTCGAGTCATGAAGAATTGAGTTCTAATCCAGTTTTAGAATCTTACTAGCTGTGTGACCCTGGCCAAGTCACTTAACCCAGTTTGCCTCAGTTTTCTCATCTGTAAAATGAGCTGGAGAAGGATATGGCAAACCACTCCAATATCTTTGCCAAGAAAACCCCAAATGGGGTCATGAAGTTAGACGTGACTGAAAAATATCTAAGCAACGACAACACACCACTGCAGTCCTATTACCCTCTCCTCTTTTGTTATTGACTGGGCCTCAGTTTATCTGTCTATACAATGTGAATAACATCACCTTCCCCTTCCTGTACAAATTGATAAATTTTTTTAGTTGAACCAAATGAGTCGATAGTTTAGTACTGGGTACAGAGAGCGTTTGCAGTCAGAGCCTAGGACAGGGTCTCCGGGAAGACCATGTAGACTTTCTTGAGAAGGCAGTTATTTTAAAACTTTTCAGGAATACAGAAAATAACATTTGTTGGTCACTCTGTAATACCTCTGCTCACAGTCACTTCCTGAATTCAGTTTTACAGCTCAGAACACATTACACATGCCATGTTTTACTCACTGAAGTAGAAGCAGATTCCCTTTCAAAACCCAGTATTTGTGCACATCAGAACTCCCGATAGGAGGTTTTCAACAGTAACACCAGAATACCTTTTTCAGAGTGACAGCTTTTAGAGATCAAAAAAAAGAGAATGGCTCCTGGATGATAATGGAAACAATTAAAATTTAATATGTTGTGAATGTCATGATTCATTTAGGAGCACCAGGAGGAAGTAAATAGGTTAGTGGCACAATACTGATGTTTAGAATTATCATGAGAGCTTAAAGAAATCAGCCCTCCCCAAACTGTTACTTTGAACAGATTTTTTTAAACTTCTCAGTCACTGAATGTTATTCCAAATAACAGTGCAAATGGTGTGCTCTTTCCCAGTTCATAGATATCTTAGCAACCATTTTGAATACAGCCACAAAGAAAAGTGTTCATTTTGCATTTGTTCTAGTTTCCTCAGCAGTTAAAAGTGGGTTGGAGGCTCATAAAATCATAGCTTTAGAGCTAGAAGAGACATCAGAAATTAACAACTCTTTCTCATTTGACAAATGAGGGAACTGAGACACAGAAAGGTTAAAGATTGTCCCTCAGTCAAACAACTAGTTAAGGCAAGATTTAAGGCCAAGTCATCTGACTCAAAGCTCAATGTTTATTACAAAATGACCCACTATTATCACTAGAGTCAAGAGTTCCTAATGTATATGTGTGCATGTGTGTGTGTGTGTGTGTGTGTGTGTGTGAGAGAGAGAGAGAGAGACAGAGACAGAGACAGACAGACAGGCAGACAGGCAGACAGGCAAAGAGACAGAGACAGACAGACAGAGAGACAGTGAAAAAGGAACCTCTTTGGCAATCTTGGTCAGCCTTTGGACTACTCAGAATAAGGTTCCAAATGCATAAAATAAAATGCATAAGATTAGAATTCATACCAATTATATCAAAATAATAACTAGCATTGATTTAGAACTTCAAGGTTTTCAAAGTGCTCTATAAGTATTCTATTATCCTAACAAGCCTAACAAGCTATTATTATCTCCATTTTTAGATGAGGAAACTGAGGCAGAGGTTAAGTGATTTGTCTAGGGTCACATAGCTGGAAAGTTATCTGAGGCCAAATTTGAACTCAGATCTTTCTGACTACAAGTCCAGTTCTCTATCCAGGGCACCAAATTGACAGGATCCTTGAAATCTATCCACAGACACTTCGAGGATAGGGTGTGGGGCCTGTGGACCCCAGGTTACAAAAGCCTTTTAACAGCAGATCCCCATTTTTCTTCCCACCTCTAAATCTATGATCCTATGGCCAGATGACCTCTAAGACACCTTGTAAGTCTAAATCTATTATCCTTTGATCCCCACCTTCCTCTAATTCATAAATACCTTTGTAAAAAAAGGAATTGATAATCTGTTAACAAGAGACTGTGTTAAATGAAGTGAAAACTCTCCTTTTTTCAGTCTTCTTAGGATGTTACTGGCTTCTTTGACCAGGGTGGTAAGAGAACAGGAGATGATAGTATACCATAGACTGAAAGAATTGAGGATAATTAGCCTAGAGAAATAAAGACTTGGTGGGTACAAAAGGCTGTCTTCAAATATGTGAACAGTTGGTATGTCAAAGGATCCATTATGCTCTACTTGAATCCAGAGAGTAGAATTAGGAGCAATGAATGGGTAGAAATTGCAGAAAGGTAGGTTCAGCTGGTATGAATAAAATTTCTCAAGACCTTGAGAAAGGACAAAACTTGCTAATTGAGCAGTCTAAAAGTAGGCTGGACTGCCTCTAGAAGTGATGAGCTTCCCCTCATTGTAATTCTTGAAATAAAACTAGATGACTGCTCCTCAGAGAAGTTACAAAGGTGATTGCTGTTCAGGTACAAGTTGAATTAGATGACCAAGGCAGAGGAGCTGGGTTCTAATCCTGACTCTGCTACTGTATGATTTGGGGCAAGCCACTTCATTTTCCAGCATCTCAATTTCCTCATCTGTAAAATATCATGGACTATTTGATTTTACAACCCCTTCTAGCTCAGAGATTCTAGGAAATAATGTCCTCCAACATAAAGTTGACATCTGTGGCTTCCCAATTCTCCTTATACCCTATTACACATTAGATTATGAGTTCCTTAAGAGCAGGGGCATCTTTTTTTGTATCCCCAGAGTTTAGCACAGTGTCTGGCACATAATAGGTGTTTAATAAATGCCTATTGACTGATTGATTACTAGAACTTGGCTAAGCCTCCTAGGATTGCTCTGGGTGGTATGCCTTATACTATGATTTTGTTGGGTTATAAACCAATGAATTTTTATTGGCCTTTCATTTTTAGGGCCAAGGGTCTCCCAAATGGTTCTGCAGAATCACAAATAATATTATTTCAAAATTAATATATTAAAATATTTATAGCAACTCTTTCTGTGGTGGCTAACAATTGGAAATCGAGAGGATGCCCATCAATTGGGGAATGGCTAAACAAACTGTGGTATATGATTGTGATGGAATATTATTATGCTATTAGAAATGACAGGTAAGATGATTTTAGAAAAACCTGGAAAGACTTACATGAACTGATGCAAAGCAAAGTGAGCATAACCAGGAAAACGTTGTACACAGTGACAGCAATACTGTACAATGAAGAATTGTAAATGACTTAGCTATTCACAGCCATACAATGATCCAAGATAATCTCAAAGGACTCATGATGAAGCATGTTATCCAGAGAAAGAACTGATACTGTCTGAATACAAACTAAAGCATGCTATTTTTCATTTCCTTTCTTTCATTTTTTCATTCAAGTCTTCTTGTACAGAATGACTAATATTGAAATGTTTTATAAGATTGCACTTGTATAAACTATATCAGATTGTTTACTGTCTCAATGAAAGGAGAGAAGGGAGGGATAGAATTTAGCACTCAAAGCTTTTCTAAAATGTTAAAAGTTGTTTTAACATGTAGTTGAAAAAAATAAAATATTGTACTGTAAAATAAAAAAGGAGAAAACTAAGAAAGAAAAGAGGGGTGGAGTGGTACTAAGAGAAAATTAGAATATTCCTCATTAGCTTGCTTTTCCCGTTCAATGCTACCATTGAATACCCCTGAAATGGACCCATACCTCCATAAACAAAGAGCTCCTGCCATATTCCCACTCACTTCATGTCATATAAATTCTCTTTTTTCTCCTCCCAGTGACCTATACTGCATTATGAGGCAAAACAATTCCATATAAAAACTGGAATAGACAGGTGAAATTATAGAGTATAAGATTAAACTCGAAGGGGCCTTAGAAATCAAGTTCTACACATTTTGCAAATTTTAAAAATGTGCCCTAAAAGCTGGAAGAAAAATCCCAGGACTGAGGTTTGGTGTCTCTGAAGAATAAACACCTCCAGACTAGTTCCACTGAAAAAGCAAGCAGCAAGTCCTGGGCTAGCTGGGTTGGGAGGTAGCCTTGGCCCCAGCCACAGGAATTTTCACCTCCCAGACATTATGGGGAATCTGGCTGTCTGAGAAGGGGATGATTGAGGGAACCTCTGCTGTTAAGGAATGCCAGGCCCAGGTGTGCTGCTGAGATGGGCCGTGGGTGAGAAGGAACCAGCATATACCAGGTGAGTGCAGAAGCAGTGAGGCAGGGATGCTGCGGTCTGTGGGCACTTACAGGAGTAAGAGCAGAGTGCTCGGTTTCAATTCCAGGCCAGAAGGGAGAACTGAAGGAGGATTTGAGGCCAGAGGCACCATTCCCCACACTGCAGTACTAGAAGTGATTACAATGATAAGCTGCTACAATTTTAAAAAATAAGCAGGCAAAAAAGAAAGAACTCAACTATAGAAAGATACTATAGGAATAGAGAAGACCAGAGTTCATCTTCAGAGAAGGGTACTGAAACAAAAAAAAATCTCTCCTATCCTAAAGAGTAACCTCAAATGGTCACTTGCCCAAAAAATTTCAGAGAAAAGCTTAAAATAGACTTTAAAAATTAAGTGAGAAAGATTGAGGAATTTAAAAAAAATAAAAACAATTCCAGAAAAATAAGAAGATTATGAAAAGAAAGTCAACCAACTGGAAAAGGAGATCTAGAATCTTAAGGAGGAAAACAACTCCTTGAAAATTAGAATTGGGCAAGGGGAAGCCAGCAAAGCTATAAGAGACCAAGACATAATAAAACAAAATAGGAGAAATGAAAAATATAGAAGACAAAGTGAAACATCTCATAAGAAAAACAGCTGATCTGGAGAACAGATCAAGAAGAAAAAATTATAAGAATAATCAGACTATCTGAAATTGAAGATCAAAAAAAGAATCTTGATATATAATACAAGAAATAATTAAAGAAAAATGTCCTCAAGCACTAGAACAAAAGGGGAAAGTAGAAATAGAAAAAAATCTTCCAATCACCATCTGAAAGAGATCCTATGAGGAAAACCTACAGGAATATCATAGTCAAACTCCAAAACTCTCAGCTCAAGGAGAAAATATTATGAGCAACAAGAAAAAAAAAACAATTCATTTATGGCAGAGCCACAATTAGAATCACACAAGACCTTAAGATGAATTTAAAAGACAACAGGTCTTGAAATGGGATGTATTGAAGAATAAAAGAACTGGGGTTGCAGCCAAAAATATCATACCCAGAAAAGTTAAGCATAATCCTGAATGAAAAAAAGGATATTCAATGAATTGCCCGACTTTAAGGATTTTGTTGCAAAACAAAACAAAACTGAACTTAATTGAAAATTTGACATACAAAAAACAAGAGAAATGTAAGGTACACATCAAAGACTAATTATAAGGGACTCAATAAGGACAGACTGTTTACTTTTTATATGAAGAAATATAAGACTTATGTCTAATTATGTAATTAGTAATTGGGTAATTCAAAAGAAAGATTGAGGTAAACCTGGGGATGATGTGATCCTAAAAAGCAAAAATTGTTTAGGAAAAGGTAAAAAGAGTAATTATCTTATACAAATGAGGTATGAGAGGAAGAACTGACACAGAAGAATTAGATGGCGAAGGAGGGTTGGTAAATATGGAGTCCTACTCTCAGCAGGAATGGGTTAAAGAGGGAACAATATGTAGATATCTAGAAGGGTATAAACATCTTCTAAATTCAGAAAGAAATAAAAAGCTAAGGAGAAAGGAAGAGGGGAGAGGATTAGGGAGGGATTTTTAGAGGGAATCCTACTCACATCTGATCTGGGTTAAAGAGAGAACATCACATACATTTAGAAGGGAATAAAAGTCCTCTAAATTTATAAAGAAATACGAGTGTGAGGGAATAGAATGGGGGATGTTATAGAAGGGTGTCTAGATTAACAGGAATGGGATAAAGAGGGAATAACATATATTTGGAAGGTTATAAAAAGTCTTCTAAATTCAGATAGAAACAAGAGAATACAAGAGAGGGATTTTTGGGAGGGTTGGTTAAATAATAGGAGGGCAAGGTAGTGGGCAGAAGTAAGGTAGGGGAGTCAAGAGGGATAGGAAATAAGAGATATACACAAACATAAAGATCAGAAGTAGAATTTATTAGGGAAAAAAGCAAGGGTATTAATGACAAAGTTAAAGTTAAAATACATTTAATCAAAAGAGAAAAACAGGGAAACTATACTATATGTCAGTCACATTAGTCAATATTGTTTTAGACTACTTAAAATAACTAGACAGTGTAAGGTTGGAATACTTGCTGTGGTGTAGAAAATGATGAGTTGGTGTACTTAGAAAAATATTGAAAGACTTGGATTTATGAAGGAAGATGTTATCCATCCTCAGAGAAACAGAGGACAAACAAGTATAGTACAGTCTTACATAGATGCCTATGAATGTACATATCTACATATGAGTATGATTATAGGTATCTAAGTATATGTATGTGTACACAAGTGTATTTATGTATATATGTATATGTGTATGTATGTGTGTGTGTTTGTGTGTGTATCTCCACACTTAATTGTAACCTTCTTGGGGAAAAAAGGTGAAAAAAAGAACAAAGTAAAAAGTACACAGAGAAAACAAAAAAAAAAAAACTCAGGAAGAAACAAAGACGGGCATCTCCGAACACAATGTGTGGTATTTATTATATAGCTTTCTTGAAATGGAAATTTATTGCTGTATATTTTGAATCCTCTCTTAGGCAATGCTTTTTTTTCTTTTCTTATTTTGTATTTACATTTTAGTATATAAGTTTATAATGTTTCTTTTTTCTTATTGTGTATTTGAGTTTTAGTAATTGAAAAATAAATTAATAAAAAAAAAGAAAAGTGTGCCCAGGGTCACAGAGGGGAGAAGCAGAAGAGTCAGGATTAGAAATCATGTCCTTTGACTCCAAGGCAGTGCTCTTTCTACTACAACACATAATCTAAGTCCACCTGTCTCAGTCTGGAAGCTAGAAGCAGAAATAACCTCTAAACACTGAGCATGCACCAATACCCCAACAGAAAATGTTTAGGACAATTTTAAATTACAAAATTTCAAGAATGAGAGAATAGGGATCTCTGAGACCTATTTCTCAATTGAGTTTGGAGTCTTAGTGGTCTAACATTCTGGTAAATCACACACATAACACCTGTATTCTCAGAAACAAATCACCTGGACTCTAAAAAAATAGAACTTTAAATGTACTGTGTGTTACAAAATAAGCCATTTTTACATATAGGTCACATCCCTAAAATGAGAGTTCTTTGCAAAGAAAAATTATCTAGGTATACACTGAAAAAAAATTATTGCCCACAACTACTTCATCACGGAACCAAGATCAGAAATCCATCAAGCGCTTTTGCAGGCTGAGGAGATTAACATAGATCATCTCTATCTTTGAAATAAATGTCTTTGTTACACATTAAAGTAATTTCAATTATCAGCTGGGAGATCATCTGAGTGAGAGGGGGTAGTGAATTTACATCACACCACAGGGAGCCTACACATCTTATAAATAAGGTAAAGGCTGGTTTTGATCTACTTATTCAACAAATATGAGTGAACTCGCAGTCCTCCTCCTTTCCACATTCCCACAACTCAATGAAAAGTTTCATTGCATTTTGTCAAAAGTATTTCATCCAACAGTATTTAAAAGGAGGCTTCCTGACAAAAATAAATTTTCATTCATGATCCTATCTACTCCCCATTTTACCCAGTGATATGGAAAGCTGGTTGAGAATAAGCAGTGATACTCATATATCATGAATATCCAAGTATATTATTTCACTCAACCTTTTCAAGTTAAGCCAGATTGTCCCTAAGTAGAGAAGCAGACATTTCTGTGTAGGTAAAGTTAATCTTTACACTCTTTTGCAAAGCATCTTTGCCTTAGTCTGAAGAATAGGATCTTCTGATTTGACCAAGAACACCTTCAAAAGGAGTATATCCTAGAGTTTTACTGAAGTTACATAACTACTGACAGATCAAAACCTGATATTTCTAAGCATCTATCACATCAAAAAAATTATTTTAAAAATAATGGATTCTAGCCAAAATACTCTCTCCATTCCTATAGCATGTTAATACTATATTATTAACCTAAACATTTAAAATATAATAACAATTTTTTTAAAAAATCTTTTAATGGGACCACTTAAATCTTTTGAACTATACATGTCATTGATGCGTACATTTGAAAAAAAATTTATAAATCCTACAGATGTGGAGTCTTACCAAATTCTAATTCTGGGAGAAAAGAACAGTTGGGTTAATGGAATTATAAGTAATTTTCAAGAATATAAATGGTTTCTTTAACCCATGTTCCTTCTTTCCATATCTCTTCCTACCATGTACCTCTCCCAACACAACAACACTTTGAAAGTCAGAGCCTCCACAAAGTTGGTTGTGATCCTCTGAATTCTCATAGCATTTTGAGTTTGCCTTCTCAGGACCACAGATCTAGAATTGGAAGAGATTCTCCACCTCTCATTTTACATTTGAGCAAACTAAGGTCTAGGGGAAGTTAATTGGCTTGATTAAGGTCACAGGTAAATATCAGAGATGAGGTTTAAAATTAGCATCTCTGACTCCAAAGGCAGTTTTCTTTTTCATGGTGCCTCTTGCACTTAACTCATTCTACCTTTTTATTTTATTTATGTTATAGACTTGTTTCTCCTATCAGAGTATAAACTTCTTAAAAGTAGAGTTGTTTGTTGTACTTTGTTGTTGTACAATTCCTTCTATTGTGTCTGACTCTTTGTGATGCCATTTGTGGTTTTCTTGACAAATATACTAAAGTGGTTTGTTATTCCCTTCTCCAGCTCATTTTACAGATGAAGAGCTAAGCCAAACAAGGTTAAATGATTTGTCCAAGATGACACAGCTAAGTAAGTATCTGAGGCCAGATTTGAACTCAGTAAGATGAGTCTTCCTGACTTCAGGCCCTGACACTCTATCCACTTTACCACCTACCCACCTAAAGACAGATGCTGACATCTTATTCATCTTTATGGACATCTCAGCCTAGAGCATAGGATCTTGCACATAATAGTGTTCATAAATATTAGCTGAAGGAATGAATGAATAAGTTGATAACCTGATAGCTGATAACTAGCCTTGACTTTCTCCACAGGTAGGGTTGGCTGCATGTGTGGTTCCATACACTCAAAAATTCCCTCTCCACCAGTTTGCTAAGAACCAAAACCACTTAATAATAATGAACAATTATTTTGTGCTTTACATATCATATTGTTTGATTCTTGTAACTACTCTGAGAAGTAGGTATTAAAGGTAGTATGCTCCATTTGGCAGAAGGGGAAACTGGGCTCAGGGAGATTAAGTGATGGGTTACGTCGTTCATTTGAGACAGAGTTTTCACCTTGTTTTTCTTCAATCCAAGTGCACTCTCTCTATCAGGTCGTGCCTTTCTACCTCCCAGCATCAAGAAGAGGAAACACAGACTTTTGTTCCAAATATAGAGATAATACTTGTAAAAAACATAAATGATTAAAGCAAAATCCTTTCTGAAAGAAAATTTTTATACAGGGTAGGGAAGAGTGGAAAAATTGTTCACTGGAATGTGCAAATATATCTATATATAATGAATGTGTAGGGGCCCAAGCCTGGGAAGCTGATGACAAATTTACCTAATTTACAATTCTGCCTAAGGCCAACCCTCCTAATGCCTTCTCAACACCAAAATATACATTGAAAGCTAAAGTCATTATTCCTGCAATGGCAGAGCTACCTGCCTGCCCCACCTGCCTTTCTTATGAGTTTGATGATTTCTGCCTGTCAGTTTGACCACGACAAGATTTGAAATTAGAAAAAATATATGTATAATGGCCTTGTCTTGTGCATCCGCATCTGAGAAGAAGTAACTCAAGCCACAAGAGAAAAGACATTTCGGACAAACGCACTTGTAAAATATGGTATATGTAGTCTTCATGTTGAGCCCTTTCTGTGTTTTCATTTTTTAGCCAAAGATGTAATACCCTCCACAGATGGGAGATGTCATTTGATCCTGGCCCTCTCCAGCAAACGCACATATGTCTGCAAATTAGCCTTAAACAATTCCAGGTTTCAAATGCAAAATATTTGTAAATTGCATGGATTCATAATCAGAACTATATAATAAACCACAATCTATCTGTTCTCAAAGGGCCTTATTCAGCAGGAAAGGGCCATGTAGAGTGGAAGCCAAGGGACAATACAGAACTTGGCTCTGCATGCACCAGGCTCACAGAAAGTCAGTTTAGCTGCACATGAAACCTAATGGACCAACAGTTCTCAAAAATGAAATTCCTTCTGCTTCTCCGGATCATGAAATGGTAAGTCTGGTAGCATCTGCTCTTCGCAATGACAATTAATCCTGCAGAATCTTCAGATGACCTTGTCAAGGGTGAAATCTTTTCTTATTTCACTCCTCAACCCAGCTTCCCACCTCATTTTCCCATGCTTTCTTCCTGTGGTTAATTTGTTTCAGTGCTTTCCCAGAACAGTTAAGAACACTGAGGAGAGTAGAAGAGAGGAGGAAGAAAACGTAAAAAGATGTGGGTGGAGGAGAAGGGGAAGCCAAAAACCAGTTTTCTGAAGCATAGAATTGTTTCTACACTGATCCTCACAGCCTGGCCCCAAGGAATAACAAAGTCACACAAAGAAAAACCAAGTCATACAAGATATAAACCTCAAGAGTCTTTCTAGAGCCTTTACCTTAGGAATTCCTATGCCTGGGACAAATTTGGATTAGCAGTGGTGGCAGAAGGGCTGTTCAGAGAGCAAATCACCAAATAGAGTTCCATAAGTGGACCCAGAATAGGGGCACCAGACAAGAGTTTCTGGGAAATGGCTAGTAACCCAGGCATACAAGGTAGCAGTGATATGTTATAGGACAGCAGGCCAGAGAAAGTGTTGACACCTCCTTTTTCAGCTTCCTGGGAAAAAAGCTGTTTGTCCCACCTCCAACTAGACTTGGAGCTTCAGTTACATGAAGGGGAGAATGAAGAGTAGGTATTAGTTAAGGGAGAAGAGAACTGGAAAAAAAAATTCATCCACTTTTGTTAGGAAATTATACCCTAAAGGATATATACAAACATCAGAAGGATGGAGTAAAAAAAAAATATTTTGGAAAGGTGGAGGGAAGGAGGACCTGATTTATTTGCTGTTCTATAGACAATACAGTATTTATTGGAAAAGAGCTTTCTATCTTCTTCACACTGCGAAAATAAATGGGTCATATTAGTCCTGTCACTTACGAACATTTGGAAATTTAATTAGGTAAGAATTCAGCTTTGTGACAAGAGCCAATAATTGATTTAACGTACCTGACTAATTTGAACCACACAGATACAGAAAATCTAAATTGGTGGATATTTTGGTGACAGTACAATTTAACAAAGCTTTACAAAAAGAAATAGCACTGAGGGAGTAATGACTGAGAGGAGTTACTCTCCACAAAAGGAGCATTGTAATCTTATAAACCAAAAATTCCCAGAGGCTGTTAAATTTCATAATTCTGCTTAGTTACTGTAAAAGATCAAGGGATCCCTTTCTTTCGTTCGTATACATTACTCACAACAGCAACTCACAGAACATGTATTATAACTGCTAGTTAGTAAGTGGGTTTTTTTTTTCCCAGCAAAACCAATCCAGATGTATCTGCAGCTGCAAATGTTAAATTCAGATTATTTTCATAAACCCTTTCTCATGGTTATGAAAAGAGAAAACCTTCCCTTGTAAACCGTATGGACGTTAACTGTATGGAAGTTAACAACAAGAAAGACAGAAAAATTGAAGCCATCTTAAAACTAAAGTAGTGGTTTTTGAATTTATTGACTTTAATCCTTCCTATAATTTATCTTAAGAATGGACAATAAAATTCCACATAATAACTTATGTTTTTCTGTGTTACATACAAAATGATTCATGTTTCAAATAAATGTTTAAGATTTAAGTTAAGCTAACTAACCATTAGCATAGAAACAAAAAGGTATGAGGAAACCTACAAATAAATATTAAATATTAGACTAAAAATTACAAGATTGGGTAACTTTTTCATCATCATAAAGCTCACACTGCATTAGTTTTCTTTTTTTGTTCCCTAGTTCAAACATATATAAGAAATTTTTCTATTATCAGTAATTTTCACTATAATTACCATATGCTACCACCAGGTGGCAAGAGGGTTACAGGGTCAAAGTTATGGGGCACAGGGCATCAAAGCTGGATTTATGTTTTTCATTCAGAGTCAAAAGAGGGACTGTCTGTTTGGAACCACTTGACATTAAAACCAGGAACTTCTCTATATGTTAATATTTTTGTCCTATTTTGTTTTTATCTGTACCTGTGATTGATTTCACAGGGGTAAGAAACTCCTGGGGAAGTAGTAAGGCAATTCCTTCCCCTGACAGAGAATAGTAAGTAAGTCCTGGTCTTAGTGTTTTGTCCGAGGTGATGAGAAGCTGTAACTTGTCCAGGCTCATACATTCAATATATGGTGGAGGGCCACAGGTCGTCCTCACTTTGAGACTAACTCTCAATGCCAGACTGCCTCTACTCCATTTATTATCAACAAGATAGCTCTGTTCAGACAAACATTGGATGTTTAATTAAATAATCACTTAGAGATATTTCTTTATAGAAATATTAAAGAAAATAAATTTCCTCAAAAACATGTGTCAAAAGAGCACATAACAAAGAATAATATCACAACAATTAAATTATTTTGTTAAGTAGACATATAGGTCATATACACAAACTAACATATGCTGTAATTACATATGAAGTGCATATTCTTTTCATTCCAACAGTGGGCAATATTTGTCTTCATGGGTAATCACTTCTCCTATTTTTCCTAAAGGAATAAATAATCTTGGTCACTGGACTAATGAGTTTGACACTTCTATCATAATGCCTTGAGTTTGTGGATAGAGAGTAATAAGAGAGTAAAAATGATGGATGGGGTCAAGAACACTAATAACAGTACACAGCGCACTACCAGCATAATACAAAGAGGTGGATCTATTTTCTGCTACAAATGTGGACTGGATGACCACTAGATCTGTATCTACTACAGATGCCTACAAAGAATCCTTGAGAGGAAAATCGAGCTTTATTTTATTAACTTTGCATGAGACTAGCTTATGATAATTGTTGTATTTATTTTTTTGTTTTCAACATTTACTTCCACAAGATTTTGAGTTCCAAATTTTCACCCCATCTCGCCCCTCCCCCCACCCCAAGGTGGCATGCATTCTAAATACCCCTTCCCCTAGTCCTCCTTCCCTTCTATCTCTCCCCCCCTTCTCTTATCCCCTTTCCCTTCAATTTTCCTGTAGGGCAGGATGGATTTCTGTACCCCATTTCCTGTATTTCTTATTTCCCAGTTACATGTGAAAACATTTTTTTTTAAATATGTGTTTTCAAAACTTTGGGTTTAAAATTTTCTCCTTTCCTCCCTCCCCACCCATCCTCATTGATAAGGCAAGCAACTAAATACAGGTTATATATGTGCAGTATGCAAAACACTTTCATAGTAGACATGCTGTGAAAAACTAACTCTATTTCCCTTAACTCTGTCCCGCCCACCCATTTCTTCTATTCTTTTTTTTTGACCCTGTCCCTCCTCAGAAGTATTTGCTTCTGATTACTCCCTTTGCCAATTTGCCCTCCTCTCTATCTTTCCCCTACTCTCTTGTCCCCTGCCCCCCTATTTTCCTGCAGGGTAAGACAGATTTCCACACCCAATTGAGTGTGTATGTTATTCCCTCCTTAAGTCAAATCCCATGAGAATAAGATTCACTCATTCCCTCTCACCTTCCCCTGTTTCCCCTCCACTGTAAGAGACTTTTCTGTTTTTTTTTGTGGGATAATTTACCCTGTTCTACCTCTCCCTTTGTCCTTATCCTAGTATATTCCTCTCTCACCCCTTAATTTTATTCTCCAGATATGACCCCTTCATTTTCAACTCACCCTATGCCCTCTATCTATATCTATATATACATACATATAATTTTTTCCCCTCCAACTACCTTAATACTGACAAAGGTCTCATGAGTTACAAATATCATCTTTCCATGCAGGAATGTAAACAGTTCAACCTTAATAAGTC